>NW_020699449.1:15617089-15692246 GCF_002925995.2 Terrapene triunguis | reverse complement strand
CTCGGGTGCTCCCCCCGCGACCTGCCGATTCTACAAAGAGCTGGATGTGATACTTGGGGTTAACCCCACCTCCACTCCAAGCACCACCATGGACACTTCAGAGCCGGTGGGGGGGGGGAGGAGGAGGGAGGAGGAAGAGGAAGAGGAGGAGGAGGAAAACGGGAGTGATGGTGGTGGGCCGGATGGAGACACCCCGGAATCCCTTGAGCCATGCAGCCAGGAGCTCTTCTCGAGCCAGAAGGAAGGTAGCCAGTCTCAGCGGCCGGTACTTGGTGGAGGACAAACAGAAGAGCAGGTTCCTGGTAAGCGGTTTTTTTTTTCGGGAAGGAATTTTTTCGGTGCGGGCTCTTTGGGAGAGGAGGGATAGGCATGCATGCCTAGATGCGGAATAGTGCATTGATGTGGTTTATCACATCGCGGTAATCAGCCTCGGTAATCTCCTCGAATGTCTCATGCAGAACGTGGGCAATGCGCTTGCGCAGGTTTATCGGGAGAGCCACCGTGGTCCTTGTCCCAGCCAGGCTAACGTGTCCACGCCATTGTGCCGCGAGGGGCGGGGGGACCATTGCTGCACACAGACAAGCTGCATATGGGCCAGGGCGGAAGCCGCATTGCAGTAGAAGACCCTCCCTTGCTTCCCAGGTCACCCTCAGCAGCGAGATATCATCCAGGACGAACTCCTGTGGAAAATGTTGGGACAGTGTTCAGTGTAGGTGCCCCCTGAAGCTGTTGGCTCTCCCCAAGGCACAGAAACCGAGAGGACAGTGCAGCCCTGAAACAATCAGTCCCCCTTACTCACCATTTTGAGGCTCCCGTGGGATGTATGCGCTCTGTTTCGGACGGGAAAATTATGCTATTGTGTAGACCCTGTGTGTTTTCTACTCCTTGAGTGCAGGGGGGAATCATTACTCTGTCTGGTATAAACAATGCTGCCTCTGTTAAATGTTGCATTTTGCCTATACAGCTGCATCAACCTTGAGACCTCAGCCGTCCCTCTTATCACCTGCTCAGAGACTGCAAAGACTCAGGAAGAGACCGTGAAAAAGCAAAGAAGACATGCTTCAAGAAGTGATGCGGCAATCTATTAAAGAGAATGAGAAAGCACAGAACTGGAGGGAGAGAGAAAGCAGGATCCGCCAGGAAAACGCAGCACACCGGCGGCAAAGCACGGAGCACCGGCAGCAAAGCACGGATCAGCTCATAAGCATCCTGGAGCGCCAAGCAGACGCTATCCAGGAGCTTGTAGCCATGCAAAAAGAGGAGCAGTACCGCAAACGCAAACGCCACCCCTCCCTACAGCCCTTGTCCCAAAACTCTTTCCGTTGTGCCCCACTGTCACCTCCAACCCACTTTCCCCAACTTCCGTGTTCTTCACGCCACCCGCTGCCTCCATCACCAGTATCTTCACCACCCAGCCCTGAAAACCACGACCCTTACCCTCTGCACTAAACCCCCATCACCATGCAGTATAGCTATCCTGAAGTGCAGCACTCACTGCATAGCACACCAGACAGGACATACGCGAATCTGTGATTGTACCGTTCCCCACTCCACCCCCTTGTTTCTTTTCAATAAATGGATTTTTTGGTTTTGAAAACATTCTTTATTATTGCATAAAGTAAAAGACTCCTTAGCCCAGGAAATAAACAGGCACTGCAAGTCTGCTTGTCTGCTTAGCAAACACTGATTCCTAAAGATTGGAACTACTGCACTTCACTCCCGTGCAGGGCACCAGATATCACTGCTGGTTTTCAGCCTCAAATTGCTCCCTCAAGGCATCCCTAATCCTTGCAGCCCCATGCTGGGCCCCTGTAATAGCCCTGCTCTCTGGCTGTGCAAATTCAGCCTCCAGGTGTTGAACCTCAGAGGTCCACGCCTGAGTGAAGCTTTCACCCTTCCCTTCACAAATATCATGGAGGGCACAGCACGCGGATATAACCGCTGGGATGCTGTTTTTGGCCAAGTCCAGCTTCCCATACAGAGATCGCCAGCGGGCCTTTAAACTGCCAAAGGCACACTCCACAGTCATTCGGCACCGGCTCAGCCTGTAGTTGAACCGTTCCTTGCTGCTGTCAAGGCTCCCTGTGTAGGGTTTCATGAGCCACGGCATTAACGGGTAAGCGGGATCTCCAAGGATCACAATGGGCATTTCAACTTCCCCTACCGTGATCTTCCGCTCTGGGAAAAAAGTCCCGGCCTGCATCTTCCTTAACAGCCAAGTGTTCCGAAAGATGCGTGCGTCATGCACCTTTCTGGGCCAGCCTGTGTTAATGAAACGCCCACGGTGATCCACAAGTGCCTGGAGAACCATAGAGAAATACCCCTTCCGATTAACGTACTCGGATCCTAGGTGGGGTGGTGCCAGAATAGGAATGTGCGTCCCATCTATCGCCCCTCCACAGTTAGGGAACCCCATTTGTGCAAAGCACAAAAAAAGGGGGGGAGGGATAGCTCAGTGGTTTGAGCATTGGTCTGCTAAACCCAGGGTTGAGAGTTCAATCCTTGAGGGGGCCACTTAGGGATCTGGGGCAAAATCAGTACTTGGTCCTGCTAGTGAAGGCAGGGGGCTGGACTCGATGACCTTTCGGGGTCCCTTCCAGTTCTAGGAGATAGGATATCTCCATATATTATTATTATTATTATAAAGCCATCCACTATTTCCTGCACGTTACCCAGAGTCATGGTTCTTCTGAGTAGGATGCGATTAATGGCCTTGCAAACTTGCATCAACACGATTCCAACGGTCGACTTTCCCACTCCAAACTGGTTTGCGACCGACCGGTAGCTGTCTGGAGTTGCCAGCTTCCAGATTGCAATAGCCACCCGCTTCTCCACTGGCAGGGCAGCTCTCAATCTCGTGTCCTTGCGCCGCAGGGTGGGGGTGAGCTCCTCACACAATCCCATGAAAGTGGCTTTTCTCATCCGAAAATTCTGCAGCCACTGCTCGTCATCCCAGACTTCCATGACGATGTGATCCCACCACTCGGTGCTTGTTTCCCAAGCCCAAAAGCGGCGTTCCATGGTGCTGAGCATGTCCGTGAATGCCACAAGCAATTTCGTGTCGTACGCGTTACGCGGCTCGATAGCATCGTCGGACTCCTCACTCTCACTGTCACTTTGGATCTTAAGGAATAGTTCGACAGCCAAACGTGACGTGCTGGCGAGACTCGTCAGCATACGCCTCAGCAGTTCGGGCTCCATTTCCCGCAGACAGATCGCACTGCACAGAAACCGTTGAAAGATGGCGCCAAAGGTGGACGGAAACAAAGGGATTTCTGGGATGCAAAGTGATGCATCACGGGGTGTTGGGACAGGACCCAGAATTCCCTGCACCCACGCCCCCTTCCCACAACCCACGGTGTCAGAATGGGAAAAAGGTGCTCTGTGGGATAGCTGCCCATAATGCACCGCTCCCAATAGCGCTGCAGTTGCCGCAAATGTGGCCACGACAGTGCGCTGGGCAGCTGTCAGTGTGGACAGACTGCAGCGCTTTCCCTACTCAGCTGCACGAAGTCAGGTTTAACTCACAGCGCTGTACATCTGCAAGTGTAGCCAAGGCCCTAGTGTATATACAGTACTCAGGTTTGCATCCTAGCTATCGCTGGTCCTGATGCTTGGTAGCCCTCTTGAAGCCTTTTACATGTAATTTAAACTACAGAGATGTGATGGAGAAGTCTACTAACTAAACTTGCTTTTAAGTCCCCCACACCCACGAACTCTATTCCGTGGAAGAAGCTCAACATTTTCCTCTGCTACCCAGCCTGTATAACAACTTGGTTCAAGTATATTGGAAAAAAGACTTTGGTAGAGCTGTGCTAACTAAATGTCTGGTGGTGATTAAAATATGTTCTGCAGTTTAAAGTAAATAGCTTATGGTTAAAGAGTCTTTGCTTTTTCTGGGCTTGTGATATTTAATACAGGCTTTAAAATATGTGAAGTCTAGTAACTATTTAAAAAAACGTGCTTACAGCCTTTGTGTGACTCCTTTTAAAAATCTGGTTTCTTTGTGCTGAAAACCCAGCCTGGACTTGGATTACTTGTTTTTTGTAATCTGTAAGGTGCTACTTTGGGCTGGTCTACACTGGGGGGGGATCGATCCAAGGTATGCAACTTCAGCTACGCGAATAGCGTAGCTGAAGTCGAAGTATCTTGGATCAAATTACCTGGGGTCCAAACGGCGTGGGATCGATGGCCGCGGCTCCCCCGTCGACTGTGCTACCACCGCTCGCTCTGGTGAAGTTCCGGAGTCGATGGTGAGCGCGTTCGGGGATCAATATATTGCCTCTTAACGAGACGCGATATATCGATCCCGGATAAATCAATTGCTACCCGCTGATACGGCGGGTAGTGAAGACGTACCCTTTGATTGCATGCTGTAGAAAGCAGGTCAGTGCTTTCAAACTAGGCTGTTTAAAGTTAGGCCCCTAAATCAAAATGGCCTGGTTGTCAGAGGTGCTAAGTAGCCACAGTTCCCACTGGAGTCAGCGGTGGCTACGGGTGCTCAAGCACACTGCAAATCAGGCACGTCTACGCAGGTGCCCAAGCATAGCATCAAGTACTGTCTTCGGCACCCTCGTTGGAAAATGTTGGCCTCAGTGAACAAGGATCATTAAAAATTTGAAAAGGTGTTTCCCACAGAGAGAATCTAGCTGCTTCCTCAAAGTTAGTTAATGGGCATGTTTAGTTGGGGATTGGTCCTGCTTTGAGCAGGGGGTTGGACTAGATGACCTCCTGAGGTCCCTTCCAACCCTGACATTCTATGATTCTATGAAACTGGTAATGAAATGCTTGTGTGCGGTTCTGCTGTCATAAGATATGTCAGTGTGAAAGCAAGCAGTATTGCAGTTTGAGCATTTCTTTTCTTTTGCTTCTTTCTTCAGCAACACCTACCGTATGATTGAACAAGACGACTTTGACATTCACACGAGGTTGCACACCATAGTGAGAGGCGAGGATGAGGCAGCCATGGTGGAGTCGGTAGGCCTTGCGTTAGTAAAGCTACCGGATGTCCTCAACCGTCTGAAACCTGACATAGTGATCGTTCATGGGGACAGATTTGATGCTCTGGCACTGGCCACATCTGCAGCCTTAATGAATATTCGGATTCTTCATATTGAAGGCGGGGAAGTCAGTGGGACCATAGATGACTCAATCAGACATGCCATAACCAAACTGGCTCATTTCCATGTGTGTTGCACAAGAAGTGCAGAGCAGCATTTGATATCCATGTGCGAAGATCATGATCGCATCCTCTTGGCTGGCTGTCCCTCATATGACAAACTTCTCTCCTCCAAAAATAAAGACTACATGAGTATTATACGTATGTGGATAGGTGTGTATTGCACTTCTGTTCAAAGTTCATAAGATTTCTGTAACAGGCAGACATGCCTTTTTGTTGGCATTCTCATGAAGCTGAGACAGGATTTTATGAAGGGTATAAGCACATTTTGACAATGCTCTTCTATCCTCTATCTCCCACCACAGAAATACATATAGACCCAGTAAACACAGACGTAACTGAAAACCTTAGTATGCTGTCTTTCAATAGAATGTTATTCCCTATGTCTTTTCCCCTGCTCTTTTGAAAGCAAAATATCCATGTCCTCTGCCTTTCACACTTTAAGGAAATGTGCCTATTATTTTGAGAACAAAAGCTTTTGGTAAACCAAAAGGAGGAAAAACAACATAAAACTTTCAAATGTTATCATACCACAATAGTCTGTTTCCAGGGCAAGATTAATAACAAGGCCAATTTGTCTGTAGCCTGGAAGACTGAGAAATAGAGGCTCCAACCTCACATATTATTTAACATAATTACATCCCATCAAATATCAGATGTAATGCTTAAATATTCAGGGGCCCCTTCCTCTCTAGAGACCCAAATGTCACATTTTGACTGTGTTGGTTTCTTCAAGAAACTCCTTCATTTCTATAATTTCCATTCTCGTATTTGTAGTCAGGAGAAAGTAACCCTACATGACCAAAAAAAGTGTAGTCAGAGATTGTCTTTAACATCTAAAACCCTATTGCTGAGTCAAAAAACAAGAGTCAAATTTGCTGAGTTCTTTGTTAAAAAATAAATTAGAACTCAGAGCTATTTCTTTGATACACAGAGGTTCAGAATCCTTTATAACCAGACAGCTGGGAGCAGGTCTGACCTAATAATGTTAGAGATTGTGCATGGAGCTAATTTGCAGAAAATCAAGGGAATTTACATGCTGTACATTGTTTCCTGCACAGTACAATACAGTAGCATGATATATTTCAGAGACTTGTGCTCTTTGTCATCCGTTTACTTTCGGATCATTCCATATAAATCAGCATATCTTGTTGGTGTTTGACTGGAAAAATTCTTCAGCCCCTGTCAATTGGGAACTGGGTTCTTGTTAGTTCAATAGTTTAGTCATTTTCAGAATAAAGTAAAATGAACCGGCTACTCTTTATAACAAGTGAAGTATTTATGGTGGTCACTCTCTCATTTCTTTTAAGCAAATGGTGAAAAATCCATCCCTTAAGGCCCAGAAGACTCTCAGGAAACCTGAATAGACTAATGGATTGAAAGGAATACATGATCACAATGAAAATCTCAATCAGATCTGCCTGTTTGCTGTTGTGCCACAGCCTCAGGGTCAAATTCTGCTCTCATTTACAATAGTGTAAATCCAGAATACGTTAATTGGCTTCAACTGAGTTAATCCAGTTTTATGCTGGTGTAACTAGGGGCCTCGGTCTGCGCTCAAAGTACTCTTATAAAGTTGTAGGACCCAGTACTGCAGTTGACTCTGTGCTGTAGCCTTAGACAATAGCAATTGTTCAGAGTCTTAGTTACAGTGGTAAACTTCAAACCCATATTCTCCTGTCACTCCCTTATGATCTCTTGTAGTATTGGAGCTCGTGCTAGAAATCAGATTTGCTGTCTAGAACTTGGGGAGGTTTTTGTTTCAGTGGCTTCAGAATCATTCTCCCACCACAACCACCACACTGCTAATAAAACAGTCTCTTTTGGGCTCCCTTTAAACAGGTGAAGATGTAAAACCAAGAGATTATATAGTCGCTCTGCAGCACCCTGTGACCACGGATATTAAACATTCCATAAAGATGTTTGAACTAACGTTGGATGCACTTATCTCCTTTAACAAAAGGACACTAGTTCTGTTCCCAAACATCGATGCAGGTGAGTGAAACAGGTACTTTGTATAAGTGGTTTGGTTTTTATTTTAAACTGGTGAAGAATTGCCCTCCAGATTTTCAGAACTCTCCATGAGTCACTTCACCCTCTGTCTCACTCATAGACCTCTTAATCCACCTGCTTCCATCCTTGTTCATTGCAGGCCTCCCATCTGACTTCCTCTTTCCTCTCTGCATCTTCACTTGTGCTACTTCATCTACCCACATGGAGGTAGCTTAGTGATCTAGGTATAATGTTTGAACTCACTGGAACTGTGTGCTGAATGCAGGATCACCTTCACCCTTCAATCTTCTGAGGAAGATAAAGGGAAAGCATTGCAATTTTGGGGTGACAGACAAGCTATTCTGCTTGCCCACGGGCTCTAAAATGTTTAAAAATATAATAGTAATGAAGAATAGTTGGATCTCAGACTCACAGCTGGAACCCTATGCTCAATGACACAGCTTTGAAGAGTCCTGTGGAGGGCGGGTGAGCAAAGAGTGGTTGGGAACACGTACACAGAGCTGGTGGGGGCAGTCCTAGGAATACCAGTCCGGCTGTTTTCACAGTACTTCTGTGTTAGCATCAATGACAGCAACTAACATGTCATTACAGTGTATACAGTGGCCCCTTCAGTAGCCATAGTGAAAATTCAACTATCAGTTAACATTTTGTTCTCAATTGTTGGCTTTTTCCATAGGAAGCAAAGAGATGGTTCGGGTGATGAGGAAGAAGGGCATTGAGCATCATCCCAATTTTCGAGCAGTAAAGCATGTTCCGTTTGAGCAGTTCATTCAGTTAGTGGCACATGCTGGCTGTGTGATTGGTAACAGCAGCTGTGGTGTTCGAGAAGTGGGAGCGTTTGGAACCCCTGTCATCAATCTGGGAACACGTCAAATAGGAAGAGAAACAGGTATGTGTTTGCTGCTAAGTTCTCTGCTAAATTAACTTCCTGGGTGTTGGGTATGGTCATGTGCTTGCATCATTACAGAAGGTAAAGTCAGAGTTTAACAAGCATGTCAGTTTTATTTTTAATGGACATTATCACAGCAGGGACATTTTGACCTATCCGAATAACTTCATTGATCTGTTCCTTCTGTCCTGATGATTTTTGTAGAAAAGGCTTTTATCCATAGTCCAACTAAAATAAATATATACAGTGGCTTCCACCTGCCAGAATAAACCACTGCACATGTTTTCTTTATGGGTGTAGGTACATGTGACAGGCATAAAACTATGCACTCTGGAATGATCCTGCAATTTTAATATACACATACACCACAACCAGCAGCAGGTATAAAAAGCAAATGTATAGTTTTTCTTCACAATCACACAGGTGCCTCAGATAAGACAGGAATAACAGTTTACCCTCCTGTTCTTCTCTGTGTTGTTCTTATATGTGGGAATTACACTGGAGTTAATAAGAATTCTGTTCTCTAAGTGCTTCGCAGGCAGGATACTGTATCATGACAATGTTGCTATTGACTTCAGTGGGAGCAGGTCCTAACAGAGCAATGTCAGCGTAGCATCTGCATGTAAGAAGATGACACATACAGAAGTAGGGGCACTATGTGCACATAGGTCATGTTCCTTTTGAGTAGGTGTGAGGCCTTAACACATTTTGCCAGGACACACAAGTAATTGCTTGTTCATTTCAAATTCTGTTCTCTGTTCTCTTCTCCTCCCACCCCCCATTATTTATCAAGTAGCTGGCATGCACTAGAATGACATTGCATTTTTGATTATCTAGGCGAAAATGTTCTTCATGTTCGTGATGCTGACACACAGGACAAAATACTACAAGCTTTGCATCTCCAGTTTGGACAACAGTATCCTTGGTAAGTACATATATCCGCCCACTACTCTTTAGGGGACCAGAGAAAAGGCCCTTAGTTAGTACTGGGGTGGAGAATAGACTTCACCACATTTATCCAAGGTTAGCTCCCCACTCTAGGAAGAAATAATCATCTTAGATGTCTTACTACATACAAAGGAAAGCGGTCTGTGAATCTTAGAATCATTGTACAATGTTGGCAGCTTGGAACTCATACAGCAAAGCTCTGCTGCTTGATGTCTAGGATTCAGTGTCAACGTCGAGCATTCTTTAAGAAAAAAAACAAATAATGCTGTAACCTCACGGAACATGGTTAAATGAGAGCCCAGGGCAAAAAAATGATGGTAATTCCACACTTGTGCGACCTGTAGCTGGATAGCCCTTAACCCCCTCCAGATTGCTAAAGCATCCAACACATCCCGTGGCACACTCACAGAGACTTGAAATGCATTATCATGGCAGATAACATGTTATAGTTATTAATAACCTTTGAGATGTGAAATATGGTGGCCTTCTATTTTATAAGTGCTTTACAGACTTGCTGTTTTACTTACACTATAATTGGTGCTTTTTTGTATTACAGCTCAAAAATATATGGGGATGGTAATGCTGTCCCAAGAATTCTGAAGTTCCTCAAATCGATTGACCTCAAAGAGCCACTGCAGAAGAAGTTCTGCTTCCCTCCTGTAAAGGAGAACATCTCACAAGATATTGACCATATCCTAGAAACTCAGAGTGCCTTGGCTGTGGATCTAGGTGGAACAAATCTCCGGGTAGCGATAGTCAGTATGAAGGTAAGTACTATTCCACGCCTTTAATAATGTCTGTAGACACCACGGTATTCGATGGGAAAGTACTGCATTGGGGATAGTGCAATGCAGTACTGTCCCAGGGGGAGATCCTAGGTGCGCTGATGACATGTGCCTGCTGCTGTGCTCCTTTATGGACTGTCCAGCTGGCCAGGTCTGCCGGCCAACGTGGAGCAAGGCAAAGCCATGATCCCACTGGCTCCTTCTGTCTGAGGGGCCATGCACCCACAGGGGAATAGGCGGGGAGCAGTTCCTGCGCTTCCCTGAGCACAGGGACTACAATTCAGCTTGTGCCTTTATATAGACCACACACAAGGGGAGAGACTCCTGGTGCCATTTTCCTCACTTCCCACACCACCCCCTCATATACCTTAGTAATGGACATGCAGAATATCTGAAAAAAAGAAAGAAACTAGACTCCAAGGATAATTCACTGAAGAAGGAACGGATAGTTCAGGTCATGTGATAGGGAGTTTTTCACCTCTGTCACCAATGAAAACACAGCTAGGCCAAAAGTTGTTACTTTCTGATGGCTGTTGGACCAACAGCAGGTGATAGTTGTTCTCCATTTGATACCTGAGAACAGGAGCCCAGCACTCTAAACCATCATCTGAATAGAAGGCAATTGGCACCCAGGCTGGAATTCTCAGAGAAACCCAGGACTGCATGAGACTAACCAACCCCTTTCTCTGCTAAAAGTGATTGTTCCAGAACACATTGAGGCATGTTGTGGGGTAGTGTGGGGAAACGTGCACCATCACAGCCTGCGTGGTAGATGTTCTGTGAATAAAAGACTTCAGTCTCCAGGGCTGTCAGCCCATCATCTTTCACCACCAAAGAATTCATGGAGCGTAGAACATTTTTCTTTGGCCTAGACTTGCGTGGCTTATACACAGCTAGCTCATTTAAGTGAAGTTTCCCAGAGTGGGCGGTATGCCCCTGGGGCTGGCATGAAGAACTAGCCGGGGAAGCACAAATAGGCCTCTCAGTTGTTTCCCAGAAACGTTAGCATTAATAAAAAAAAAAAAAAAAAGTGTCTAGCTGTTCTGATTGTGAAGAAAACCTTGAAAATGTGATCCAGGCGTAACTGATGAAGAGATGTTTGCAAAAAGCCTGAAACAAGAGCTTGGAGGTGTTAACTGCCTCATTCACTTGACTGGGTACAACTCAGGCACCAATAATGATCCTTTAAATTTGGTCACTATTGTTAACGATTTCACCACTCAAAGCATCTAAGACAGGAGAGAGAGTGTTATAATGCGAAGATGTACACAATCTACTCTGATCTACTGTAAGGGTATGTCTAAGCTAAGGAGACCACACTAGCATAGCTAGGTCCCTGTAGCTACAACGGCATAACCCTATATTGTGGATGCAGCCTACACGGACACAATGAGTTTTTCCATTAGTGTCGGAACACCACCGCCCTGAGCGATGGCAACTACGTCAACTCCGCTATCAACGTAGCACATTTACCTTGGGGTTAGGTTGGCATCGCTACAGTGCTCAGGAGTGTTTGGTTTGGTTTTGGGTTTTTTCGCATGCCTGGCAGATGTAGTTATGTCGATCTAGCCCTAAATGTAGACCAGACCTGAGTGACTCCCTGTTTTTGAATATGCATTTAACAACAGATGGCAGAGCTGAAGGTGCAGTTGGTTTAGTTTCCCTGAAGGGTGGGACTCAGTTTCTGAAAGTTTGGAAACCACTGCTTTCAAAGAGCTTTCAAGCTCTTCTGGCAAAGCCAGAACAAAGAGATTACCTTTAAAAACTTCTCTAGTTACTTTTTTTATTTGTTCCTGAAAAAACAAAAACTGGTGGAGGAAACTAAATGAAGATTAAAGGAAAATAAAATGCCATCATTGATGTAATGCTGACCTTTGAGTGAGAACCAGCACTCAAATGTCAGGAAATTCCCAAAGCTGAAGTTGCTTTGGTAACGTTAAGTCAGTCATATGGTATATATGCAGCATGGTCTATTCCTTTCCCCCCTGTTAAATGTAAACCACAGTGCAATATACTGCAACCAGAAAATACACAGGATGTGCTTTGTGACAGAGATAACATCACCAGGGCATACCTTCACTTTGAAATGTATTCACTTCTTAGTGTTTGATCTTGCAAGCTTAACATTGCATTAACTTTCGTTTTCCCCCCGCATCCACACATAATGAATGCTTCCATTGTTTTATGAGTGTTAGGTTATAAAAATCCTCCCCTCCTTCATCCCCCACACAAACAGACATCAGAGATTACATTACTGCAAAAAAAATGTTTCAAAGACTGATATTCAGAGTCAACGTTGCTGTGTAAGAAACAATATTTATAACAGATGACCTTTAAATTCTCTTAACAAGCTTGATAAGACTAATTCCTGCATCTGAATTCCAAGCATGTGTGTCTACTTAAGTTTCCTGTTGCCAGTAAAATAGCAATATTTATGACACCAAACAAACTTTTGTTTAATTGTATTTAAAACTAAAAAACACTTCCTTTTTAATCCAGCCACTGATCATGAAGCTGTTTGAGTTGTCCCTTCCTCCCCTTCAATGCTGGGACAGAGCAAAACCTTCAGCATATCACATTATGGGTTGCTGTTTGCAGCAACTTTATGACAGCCTGTGGCATATTCTGTTGCCAGCTTCAAGGTCCTTGTCTTAGATGTATGTTGTATTTCAGCTTGTAGGGCTTGATTGCAGAAACCAGTGTAGGGCCCCACATGGGTGCAAGGGGCCTGCCCACACAGATAATCTTGCAGGGTCAGGGCCAAGGCTTGTATCTTTTTTTTTTCTTCCCAGTTGGAGGTAGGGCTGTGGCCCTTTGCAAATATAAAATTGTCTTTAAAGCTGACGGGTCTGTAATTTAAACAGAAGAGAAGTCATTCATTTTGCAGGGCATTTAAATAAGTGGACAGGCCTGACCGTTTTTCCCTCTTAGGGTGAAATAGTGAAGAAATATACCCAGCTCAATCCTAAAACCTATGAGGACAGAATAGGATTGATTCTCAAGATGTGTATGGAGGCTGCATCAGAAGCTGTAAATCTGAACTGCAGAATTTTGGGAGTGGGTAAGTTAATGAATATTGAATTTTTCTTCCAAGACTTTAAACACTAAACGAGATTGTTCCAGTTGTGTTAAAAAATGGATCCCGGGCATTTTCACAGCTTTTATATTGACAGTTTTATTCCTTTATTTAGTGCATATGATAAGGGATGCTTTTTAAATGCATGTGAAAATGAGGGGCTGAAAACACAGACTAGAGTCAGCCCTCTCTGAGTAGAAACTGTGAAAGCTATCCACGAAGCTATGCCAATGCACCTCAGTCCCAACCTACAACCCCACAGTATTCCCAGAACTGGTCATTTCCTAAGAAGAACTTCTCATTCATGCTGATTTCTGTGGCATTTGATTCTAGGGCCATGATTCTGAATAGCACTGCCTGGCTGGTGTTGCTGAGGAGATACAGCCCTGAGGGTGGTGGGTGGCAAAGGTGGTTTTTTAACCTACCTTGACGTAGGGGCCCAGCCCCAGAATTTGGAAAGCATAAGTTAGAGCAGCCCCTGAAACTGCCACCGCTGACAGACACTTCCTACAGCTGTCTGTGGCGAATAACTTGGGTGCCAAGCCCCTTGACTCACCAGAGCAGCATAAAGAGGCCAAAACACAGTCCAGAAGGGATGCTTATGTCCACAGAGCTGGAAGGCAAGATAGTTTTTCATTTGCTATTTCAATTACACTGTAGCAGAAACCCATTTTAAATTATTTTGTTTATACTGTAACCGGTCCCAGCTTCATTCTGCTTAATGACTGACTAAAAGCTTTGTTCTGAAACATTTATTTTAGTGGAAAGGATTCTGTTTAACCAGAATATTAGAACCTCGTTCCATTTTGGCCAAAGACAAGTTTTGCTCTAAAACCAAAATTCTGATTAAATCACATGGTAGAAAAATATTACTGTCAACTCTTGAAAATTCTTATTTGCCATAATGAGCCTGGAAAAACTTCAGTGGTGAGTACATAAAAGCAAAAGAAGCAATGTACACGTGTGTGATCCAGATCCCTGAACTGAAGGATTACAAAAAGGCAATTTATAAATTCTTTATTGCCAGAGAGAACTTTTTTGAGAAAATTCAATCTTAAATTATTATACTACTACGTTAAATAACGGAATCTTTCAGAATAATGTCAGTGAACAAAAGGTCCTGTTTGACATCTGATGTTTCATTTGGACTAAAAGTTTTCTGTACTTGGCCTCAAAGAATTAGTTTGTGCTGAAGAATTCACTTTAATATAAAACAGTTGTGAGGAGTCATTGAGAAGTCATCATTCTTAAGAAAATAAAATGCTATTTTTCTACACATGACAATCCCAAAGAAAGAGATGTATTTTGTACTTCAGTTCAGTACTTTGTTCTCAGTCATCAAGTTCAAATGAGCCTTGATGTAACTTTGGAGCTGTTGTAATCTTAATGATGATTTTTGTTGTTTTGTCATTATTAAAATAAAATTGGAAATAAAAGAAATTCAAATAACTTGTTAGATGTGACGTGAAATCGAAAGAATTATAGAACACCTGCAATGATGTTTTTGGGATATTCTGACTTCCATTTAAACAAATGGCAAAGGGACATTAGGGTTATTTTTCATGTTATGGAGTGCACACTTCTGAGTTCACCTCAGCTATTCAAGTAATAATACATGCCACCCACAGCAGTAAGCTACAAGGCAAGGCCTCTTCTGCTTCTGGTATTGCAAAGTGTTTTCAAAGTTCTTATTAGATCTTCTCTTATAACCTACACAATATAAATATCATCAGTCACTTAAAAAAATAAATGCACAGTGGGCTAATTCCTGCGCAGTTACAGCTGTGTATCCTTCACTGAACTTAACTTGGGTTGCATAGATGGTAACTGAGAGCAGAATTCTTTGCTATGTTGGAAAAACAGGACTTACCTGAAAAGTATCCTCCAGCGCTATTTATGGTCGATGTGATGTCACCAGCACAATGCCTGCCGGGCCATCACGCCAAGATGGCTGGCCATTTGCGAACATGAAAAATGGTAACTTGTTGAAATGCCCTAAAGGGAATCGTAACTTTTTTCAGAACATATTTGTGAATCATCTTTCTGGCAGACACTGTGAACCAAATTCTGGGCTGACTTACTCCCCGTGTACTGGGAGTTCATGTGGATGTAAGTCCATGTAGAATTTACCCCTGTATCTATAACTCCTTATTTTGTACTTAAATACTGCAGTGCAAAAGATCACACATTAAGTGAGACTATCCAAGACACAGCCAGATTCAGCCCTGCTGTTATCTTACTGATGTTCGACATTAAGGATGAATTTGGTCCAGCAGGACAAACAGAGACCAGGTGTAAATAGGTCCAGCACCTCTGGAAGTCTCCTGGCCAAATTCAGCAGTGACTTAAACAGTGGCAAACTTCCGACGTTGAGTGTAAGGTGGTCAGATATTAGGTGTTAGTAACCAAATGGTGTGACTTGCATGGGTGTGGCATTCAGTGGGTGTGCAAGCGACGTGTAATTTACATGCTGAAAGGGAGGAGAGATGTTAGAAATAGCATCTTATAAGATAAAAGGGTTAATTTCTCCAGTGCTGTGTGCCTTGTCACCCTGCACACCTGTGCAGTGTGTGTGTCAGATGCTACCAGATCAGAGTGGTATTGTGGTACATCCACTTCATTCAGGTGCAAATGATGACCCAAGGTGCAGGGCAGTGGAAAATCAGACCCAAAGAGTGTGGGCCTGATCCTTCTCTTCCACTTGTTGTTGGCTCTGTGTGTGTGAGAGGCTGTTTTATTTTATCTCCTCCTCTTAGTTGCATTTCCTGTCACATTTCCCTTTCCTCCTCCTTGTGCAAGTTGTACTCATTTTGCACAGCTACTGAATATTAACCCAGTGCAAGCTGCACTATGTACACCTATTTTTTGTGATGAGACTTGCACAGCTGCTTATGTCACTGCTGAATTGGACGCAGAATCATAGCTGTAATGCTGAGTTTAGTTGACTTGTCATGTGACTTTTCGTAACTTTTTTTTATCATTATTGGACTGATTTTTCAGAGGTGCTCAACAATCAAACCACATGTGAATTTGTAATCCTGGTCTGTGGATTTCTGGGCGATACCATTTTTGGAGTGTTCTAATTAATCAAAATTAAATAAACCCTTATAATAATAGAAAGCTGTCCTTTCCCCTTTCATCCTACAACTCTCAGTAGAGGGACTGTTGCAAAGGGTAATGTGGACGCTGATGGAAGTGAGCACTCCAGCGTTTAACAAAACCTTTGGATATTTTCCCCAAGTAGGAACTATTTAAACAAACCTGTTGGGCCTGATTCTGATGTAACTCCATTGATTTCTGTGGGTCACTCCTGATTTACATTGGTGAGAGATCAAAATCAGGCCCATTAAACTTTTAATTGGCGACTTAAATATTATTAGCTACCAAAGACCCTATTGTCCTTGCACAAATTAACTATCATAGTGAGTTATCTTTGCTCAATATCTGACTAATGATTTTCTGCTGAACGTTACTTTCCTGTACAATGCATGAATTTATACCCGTGACTTAACTCTTAATCCTTGTATCCAGTGGTTCCTGCTATGTTACGTGTGTGAATGGATTCTGCACTGATTAAATAATGGATTTTCTGTGCCAAGCAAATCTGTTTTCTGAAGCTGCATTCCAGGGTAACCAAGTTAACTGGCTAACATAACCCCAGCAAAATACTAGTCTTAGTGTGGGTTTACAAAACAAGACATCATAAATTAATGCAGGTGCTAAACATCATTACAATTTAACAATATAAAAATTTTGCATACTGCAGCTACTTAAAATGTTACTAGCTGTTGAATTCATTGCGTATAACACTTGGCTGTTTTGGGAGTATGGTTACACATTCTGCTGTATGCATTGTACTGTGGTGAAGAAAATGTAAGTAGTAGTTTGAAAATTTTTGTAGCTTTCAAGCAATTTCTTCTGCATATCTCCATGCTGTAACAAGACATGTTCCCTCTAATTGGGTAGTTTTAGATAAGCATTTTTGTTGGCTTTCTACTACACCCAGCGCCAGTCTGTCTCTGCTGGATATGTTGGAAATCAATAATAACCTTGGCCATAAAGTATGCCTTCTCTCAGCTAAAGCCCTCTTTCATGCATAATGGGGATCATTTATATTTGGCCTTATGTCCAAGTTTCAACCAGTTGGATTTGATTTAAAAAACCCACACACCATATATATATATAGTGGTGGGAACCTCTGATAAATGGATGCATGATTCTTTTCCCTACCCATTTGACTGCCTCACCTGCACTCTGCCCACTATTCCAACACTGGCAGGACTATTTTATTATTTAATTACATTACAGTCCCAACTAGCCTGCCTAATCAGTGTTAGGGCCCCATTGAATGAGGTGCCATACCTTCCAAACCTCTGAGCAGCTCCAAGCAACTTCTTTTTTTAGTATAACAGAATACCTTTGCAGAGAAATGTTTCCTCCTTCCCTTGACAAAAATGTTGAATTTCTCCCTCAGTTACACTAGTCTAAGGACCGGGGTCATCAGGAAGTATTCAGCTGTGCACCAGTGATAGGTTCATGATCCAGTACTTTGTAACGTATCAGAGCTAACAGTGGGAGCTTTATTTCATTAGGAAGATTAAAAAAAACAAACTCCATTTTCCAGTAAGATGTCAGATGTTGAAATCCAGATACTGTGATCTATGGAAGTAAAAATGCAAATTTAAGTAATTTTAGAGCTTTCTGTCTTAATTATAATTATCCTGTCCATCCAAAGTCTGGGGTGTGAAATAAGAGGAATAATTTAAAAAAAATTAACCATCAAGCACTTCGAAAATAATTTTCTGTAAAACGTGTGGCATATTCCAAACCCATGATTAGTGGTATAAACGTTTATTTGCACTCATTAAGGCTGACCTGTACAACTCACTCTTGTCATTGCCACTCATGAGGAATGCAGCTATTCCAAACTCATGCTGATATCACCTTTATATCATGCCACACCCTCATGCGTTCTCTGTATAAAAGCAGTGACCAAAATGTTTATACTTGCGTATCTTAAACTAGCCACCCTAGTATTTATTTAGACACCTCATTAAGTGGACCCACTTTCTGAGGTGCTTTGCACTCACGTTCCCACTAATGTCAGGAGTTTTCATCTGAGTATAACCATTGTCTTCTCAATATAAACTTGCCTAATAACTCTTTACTCTGTGTATTGTTCTCCAGGACAAGTCCCATTCAGACACGTACTTCGATACTTTACTATCCAAGTTCCACTGTTTCTCTTTCATTCATCCTAAATGTTTATTTATCCACTTTCAGCAGATTTTACTGATCGTAGAATCGTAGGACTGGAAGGGACCTCAAGAGATTATCTAGTCCAGTCCCCTGCACTCATGGCAGGATTAAGTACTATCTAAACCATCCCTGACAGGGGTTTGTCTAACCTGCTCTTAAAAGTCTCCTATGATGGAGATTCCACAACCTCCCTAGGGAATTTTTTCCAGTGCTTAACCACCCTGACAATTAGGAAATTTTTCCTTATGTCCAACCTAAACCTCCCTTGCTGCAATTTAAGCCCATTATTTCTGGTCCTATCCTCAGAGGTTAAGGAGAACAATTTTTCTCCCTCCTCCTTGTAACAACCTTTTATATACTTGAAAACAGTTATCACGTCCTCTCTGTCTTCTCTTCTCCAGACTAAACAAACCTAATTTTTTCAGTCTTCCCTCATAGGTCATGTTTTCTAGACTTTTAATAATTTTTGTTGCTCTTCTCTGGACTTTCTCCAGTTTGTTCACATCTTTCCTGAATGTAGTGACCAGAACTGGACATAATACTCCAGTTGAGGCCTAATCAGCGCAGAGTAGAGTGGAATAATTTTTTGTCATGTCTTGCTTACAACACTCTCGATAGTACATCCCAAAACTATGTTTGCTTTTTTTTGCAGTAGTGTTATACTCTTGATTCATATTTAGCTTGTGATCCACTCTGACCCCCAGATTCCTTTCTGCAGTACTCCTTCCTAGGCAGTCATTTCCAATTTTGTATGTGTGCAACAGATTGTTCCTTCCTGGATGGAGTACTTTGCATTTGTCCTTATTGAATTTCATCCTATTGACTTCAGACCATTTCTCCAGTTTGTCTAGATCATTTTGAATTTTAATACTATCCTCCAAAGCACTTGCAAGCCCTCCCAGTTTGGTATCGTCCGCACACTTAATAAGTGTACTCTGTATGCCATTATCTAAATCATTGATGAAGATATTGAACAGAACCAGAACTGATCCCTGCGGGACCCCACTTATTATGTCCTTCCAGCTTGACTGTGAACCACTGATAACTACTCTCTGGGAACGGTTTTTCCAACCAGTTTTGCACCCACCTTATAGTAGTTCCATCAAGGTTGTATTTCTCTAGTTTGTTTATGAGAAGGTCATGTGAGAAGTATCAAAAGCTTTACTAAAGTCAAGATATACCACAGCTACCACTTCTCCCCTATCCACAAGGCTTGTTACCCTGTCAAAGAAAGCTATCAGGTTGCTTTGACACAATTTGTTCTTGACAAATCCATGTTGACTGTTACTTATCACCTTATTATCTTCTAGGTGTTTGCAAATTGATTGCTTAATTATTTGCTCCATTATCTTTGCAGGTACAGAAGTTAAGCTGACTGATCTGTAATTCCCCGGGTTGTCCTTATTTCCCTTTTTATAGATTTGCCCTTTTCCAGTCCTCTGGAATCTCTCCCGTCTTCCATGACTTTTCGAAGATAATTGCTAATGGCTCAGATATCTCCTCAGTCACCTCCTTGAATTTCATCAGGCCCTGGTGACTTGAAGACATCTAACTTGTCTAAGACTTTGTCTGCATTACCACTTTTGTTGGTAAAACTTCTGTCTGTCAGGATCGTGAAAAAAACATACCCCTGACTTATATAAGTTTCACCAGCACAAGTGCTGGTGTGGACAGCGCTATGTCGGCAGGAGAGGCTTTCCTGCCGATATAGCTAACACTGCTCATTGGGGGTGATTTAATTATGCTGGCAGGAGAGCTGTTACATGGGAGACCGTAACAACGGCCTAGCTGTAGTGGTAAAGCTGTGCTGCTGCAAGGTCCATAATATACACATAGCCTAAATAATTTTTAACTTGTTCTTTCCCTATTTTAGTCTCTGATCCTACCTCATTTTCACTGGCATTCACTACATTAGACGTCCAGTCGCTACTAACCTTTTTGGTGAAAACTGAAACTAAAAAAGTCATTTAGCACTTCTGCCATTTCCACATTTTCTGTTACTGTTCCCCCCCCCCCCCAATTGAGTAACGGGCCTACCCTCTCCTTGGTCTTCCTCTTGCTTCTCATGTATTTATGGAATGTTTTCTTGTTACCCTTTATGTCTCTAGCTAGTTGAATCTTGTTTTGTGCCTTGGCCTTTCTAATTTTGTCTCTACATACTTGTGTTATTTGTTTATATTCATCCTTTGAAATTTGACCTCGTTTCCACTTTTTGTAGGTCTCTTTTTAGTTTCAGATTATTGACGATCTCCTGGTTAAGCCAGGGTGGTCTCTTGCCGTTCTTTCCTTCGCAGTGGGATAGTGTGCTCTTAATAATGTCTCTTTGAAAAACTGCCAACTCTCTGGAATTGTTTTTTCCCCCTAGACATGCTTCCCATGGGATCTTTCCTACCAACTCCCTGAGTTTGCTAAAGTCTGACTTCTTGAAATCCATTATCTTTATTGTGCTGTTTTCCCTCCTACCATTCCTTAGAATCATGAACTCAACCATTTCATAGTCTTTCACCTAAGCTGCCTTCCACTTCCAAATTCTCAGCCATTTCCTTCCTGTTTGTCAAAATCAAATCTAGAACAGCTTCTCCCCTAGTAACTTTCTCCACCTTCTGAAATAAAAAATTCTCTACAATACATTCCAAGAACTTGTTGGATAATCTGTGCCCTGAATTGCTGTGTTTCCAACAGATGTCTGAGTAGTTGAAGTCCCCCATCACCACCAAGTCCCGTGCTTTGGATTATTTTGTTAGTTGTTTAAAAAAAGACTCATCCACCTCTTCTTCCTGGTTAGATGGTCTGTAGTAGACCCCCTACAATGACATCACCCTTGTTTTTTACCCCTTTTATCCTTACCCAGATACTTTCAACAAGTCTGGGTTGCTTGACACTTATTTAAGATGGACAAGTCCTTGGTATTATACAGGTTTTTTTTTATATATGGCTAAGAAGAGGCACAGAAGCAATTTACCCAACACCGCCTAAAATAAGAGATTGAATTTTCAGCTGGTTAGCTGGGACACTGAGCACATATTGATAAGGATGCTAGAATTCTGTTAGTTCTTGTTTCATATCATAACTGATGTAATATATTGCAAGTGAGGCGTAGGACTGTTTTTGTTTAGATTCAGAAATATATCATGTAGGGTTAAAAATAAAAATCCTTTTCCTCACACAAGGAGCAAATCAATTGTAGTTCCAGAGTTATTTAGCCTTAGCCTTGATTTTTCTCTCGTGTGTTTTGGGGCTCAGGTATTTCTACAGGTGGACGGGTGAATCCCCGAGAAGGAATCGTGCTTCATTCCACAAAGCTCATTCAGGAGTGGAGTTCTGTTGATCTGAGGACCCCGATATCTGATGCTCTGCACTTGCCAGTCTGGGTGGACAATGATGGCAACTGTGCTGCTCTGGCAGAGAGAAAATTTGGGCATGGAAAAGGAGTGGAAAATTTTGTAACGCTAATCACTGGTACAGGTAAATGTGAACACAGAAATCAAAGCCCTGAATTCCTGCTGTCTTTATGTCACAAAACAGCTGCATTAGTGGGAGCCGTCCTCCAGTTCCAACACTGTAATATAATTCCCTTCCAGCTGCAGAAAATGTAGGTCCGATCTGGAGCTGTATGTAGTAGCTAAATGAGGAGCTCAGCTTGACACATCATCCTAGTAGCACATTGTGGCACTTTGATGGTGGGTCTGACATACTTGTTTGATTAAAAAGATATGGACCATTTACACGGGTGTCAGTCACCTCAGGTGAAGAATCCTCACTTGTTAAAAACAACAACAACAACAAAAAACCCAATCCAAACCATACTTGCATATGCATGGCTAGTATGTCTCTGCTAGTGTAGACTAGATGTTAAAAGACATAATCTGGGCTGATCTTGAGCTAAGGAACCTGACTTCACACATCCAATATCACCACCGCTGCATTGCGACATCCAGGCCTGCCCACTGCCATCCGAAATAGCGAGGGAAGAATGCTAATGAATAATAAACAATAGTTTGTAATGCAAACCACAATTTTATACTAGATCTAGGACAAGAATTCTAGATGCACCACATCTGAAGGATGTGATTTACTTTTAGTATTTACAAGTTTTGATAAGATTTTGCTTCTTAAGCATGAATTAAATATTTGTTTCATGCATAAAGAATTTAGGACTACTATGACAGCAATTATTAACTTGCAGGCTGAGACATAATGTCTACATGTGCCCCTCAATAACCCTCTTTGACTAAATATCTCATGAATAAATTATACCATGACATGACCAATGAACTATGCATTATAGGTGTAAGTTCACCTTACCATCCAGGGGCTGGGGAGACTTATGCATTTACTTGCACCAAGTGCATTAAGCAGAGAAGAGATTTGTAATGACTACACCTTTATTTGGTCCTAATACAGTGATGCACAGATACATGTATTTAACTCCTTCCCTTTTAAGATAAGGACATGTAAGTGCCCTGCTGAATCAAGACCATTATGTTACTGTTCTTTTACTATCAGAAATTTGTATATGCTTATAGGAATTGGAGGTGGAATCATTCATCAACATGAATTGATCCATGGAAGTTCCTTTTGTGCTGCTGAACTTGGACACATTGTGGTGTCTCTAGAAGGACCAGAGTGCCTATGTGGGAGCCATGGATGTATAGAAGCATATGCCTCTGGAATAGCCTTGCAGAGAGAAGCTAAAAAACTACATGATGGTAGGTGTATTTTTTACCCTCTTTTTAATGTAATTGTTCAATCTTCTATAATGCAGCAATTAAATGCAAAGAGCGTCCGGCCTAAAATGGCATTTTAGGCATGCCACTGGGGCAGCCTTAAAAGTTACCTTCCTTTTTACAGTTCAGTAACATAGATTCACACACCCTGTTGTATCGTTATTCCAACTGCAGATTTGTTATTAATGTTTCCCTCCGGGCTTTCTCTTCACCCCAAACAGAGGATCTGTTGTTAGTGGGCGGAATGTCAGTGAAGACGGAAGAGACCATTAGTGCTGTGCATCTCATTCAGGCAGCTAAACTTGGGAATGCAAAGGCTGACAGCATTCTCAGAACAGGTAAGAACCTAGACCTAGGGTGGGAAGCCCACTTAGAACGAGAGAGAAATTCCCAGAGCTGTAGAATTGGTATTTCACCACAGCAGGCCAAATCCTCAGCGCAGCTGTGATGGTTTCTACAGAACTACACGTGAGTGAGGGATCTGGCCCTTTAGGCCTGGCAATCATGGATAGGAGCGGTACCAATGACTAGTGGGGAATTGTGAAGAGAATGGGCTAGTGATCCTGTCCTGTCTCCAACAAACTGTATTCTAGGACCGTGTTAGAGACTTGGTTAAACAGATTACAGATTGCATGGTCATGGGACCCTTCGCTATTTCTTTTGGGATTTCCTGCTCCAGGGGATTAGAATATTAAAACATCATGCTTTTCCTTTTCTTGTGGCAAGCAAAATAGCTCTGGCTTCACACTGAAAAAAAGGTCAGGTTCTGATAATTCAGTATTGGTATGAGAAATTATGGGACACTTCAGTGATGGGCCAATAAATATATATGCTAGGCAGCCAAAATGAAATGGTTTCTATGAAGCGTTGTTCCAGTTTATACAATACTTTACAATGCACAGTTTTTCTGAGTTTTCAAAAGAAGCATTAAATATAACCAGTTTCCTTACAGGTTTCAGAGTAGCAGCCGTGTTAGTCTGTATCCGCAAAAAGAACAGGAGTACTTGTGACACCTTAGAGACTAACAAATTTATTTGAGCATAAGCTTTCGTGGGCTACAGCCCACTTCATCGGATGCATAGACTGGAACATACAGCAAGAAGATATTTAAGAAGTTTCCTTACGTGTAACCAATATAGCAGAAGGAGGTAGAATAGCATTTTCTTTCCTTTGTTTCCCCAAGCACAGCAATATGTGTTGACTTACCTCTCTCATCTATATCATGGAATAACGTTACCTGGCTATAAACCATTGAATTTTTCTTTTACTCTCGAAAGAAAAGAGAATGATGAGCCCAAGTGTCCCAGCTAGCTGTCCTAGTATTATACACTAATACTTTCTCTCAAGAAAAGGAATACATTCTGTTGTAATTCTAGTGTTCTGGGCAGAAAATCATAAACGTCTGCCATATGGAATTAAAAGCTTTCCTGACCACAATATTAATTACTCCCGAGGGAATTCTGCACCAAAAAAGTTAAAAATTCTGTTCACAATATTTTTTAAATTCTGCAAATTTCATTTTGTCAATAAATAAATGTGGAGGCTCCAGCATGGCAGGGAGGAGCACAGGCCACTGGCTGCACAGAGGTGGGAGATCACCCTGCAGGGCCCCCCCCCCCCACCTCCTTGGAACATGGACTTGGCAGTGAGGTTGCACCTGACTCTGAGACAGCGCAAGGGCCGGGCCTGCCCCAGAAACACCCCGGAGCCCTGCCCCTCCGTGCCTGGCACACCAGGATCCAAGTGTGGAGGGGCTTAGTGTGGGGAGATCCAGGTGTGGGGTGAGAGGATTCTGTGTGGCCCAATCTCAATGCACAGGGGCTCATTGGGGTGTTCCAGGTGCAGGGGCAATGGGATGCTGCAGTGGGGTCCAGATGAAGGTGGTTGGGGCTCAACAGGTTTGGTCTAGGTGTGGGGGGATGGGGCTCAGAAGGTGGGGTCTGGGTGTAAGGGGCTCAGTGGGGGGGTTGGGTGCTGGGGGAGTAGGGCTTAGTGGGGTTTGGGTCCAGGTACCGCTGTTTGGGGCTCAGTGTGGTGGGGGGTTGGGTTCAGGGGGCTCATCAGGGTGTGTGGGGTGGTCTGGGTGCAGGGGTGGGGGTCCTGATGCAAGGGGTGAGGCTTGGTGGGATGAGGGTTCAGGTGTACGGTGACCAGATAGCAAGTGTGAAAAATCGGGACAGGGGGTGGGGGGTAATAGGCACCTATATAAGAAAAAGCCCCGAATATCGGGACTGTCCCTATAAAATCGGGACATCTGGTCATCTTATGTAGGGGACTCATGAGGGGTGTCTTGGTGCAGAGGGGGTGATGCTCGTCAGGAAGGTCTGGGTACAGGGGGGTCTGGATGCACCAGGGTTGGGCGGACCAGGGAGCAGCTCCCCATACAGTGACCCCTCCCACTGTGGCTGAGAAGCGATGGTGGCGGGAAGCGGGGTGTGTGTGTGTGTGGAGCTTCCTGCAGCCTGGAGAGGTTTCTGGGGGTGGGTCCTTGCAGGAAAAGAGGAGTTGAGACTGGCCCAGCATAGGAGCCACCGGCCGAGGTGTCCCTAGCCCTGCCCCTGTCCCCACTCCCTCCCCCACAGCGATTTACCTTTCCACCGGCTGCTCTGGGCTCCCGAAACAACATGCCCGCACTGCTGGAGAGAGGTGCGTGACTGCTCGTGCAGTTTCCCTTTGCTTCCCTGTCAGAAAGTCATTTTTCTGCAGGGAAGCAAAGAAATCTGTGGGGGACATAAATTCTGTGCACATGCAGTGGCGCAGAATTCCCCCAGGAGTAATTAATGTGTTTAGAGACACTAGGTCAGACCCTAATGTTCAGATTCTTCTGTGATATTGTCTTTTTGCTGTAATGGCTCTTTCCTTTGTTTTCACAGCTGGGACAGCTCTAGGCCTTGGCGTAGTGAATATCCTGCACACCATGAACCCCTCTCTAGTGATCCTTTCTGGAGTTTTAGCAGGCCATTACGTTAACATCGTCAAAGACGTGATCCGTCGGCAGGCTTTGTTCTCTGCTGAGACAGTGGATGTAGTTGTCTCAAATCTGGCGGACCCTGCTCTGCTTGGAGCTGCTAGCCTGGTGCTAGATTACAGTACACGCCGAATATACTAGGTACCTGGGGAAGTTCCAGAAATGGACAGTCCAGCTGTATAACTGTTCTGGAGGGTGGGGGAAATACTGTGCCCAAAGTATTTCCTGCTGACCATCAGCTTTATCTTCTGTAGTAAAGCAGACTAGTGTTTTAGGTAGTTAGTTACTACTTCAGTATTTCCTTATTGTAGTAATACCTCTTTGTATTTTTTTCTACATTTTAGCCAAGTTCAGATGACGTAATGTGCATTTCCATTTTTTTGTTCACCTCTGTAGCTTGGGAGCTCAGGTGTTGCTTAAGCGATGCTAGAAAGACTTATCCATAAGCACATTCCAGTGTTCTCCCGGGATATATTTGGTGAGGTGTGCCAAGTTCTAGACAACACTTGGGAACCTTGGTCCTGTCTCGTAACTATGTGAAACTAGAAAAGCCTGCAGACAAGGGCTGGTTTGTCTGACTCAGCTTTGAATTCCCTCGCCCTCACGCACAAGTGGATGTGCTGCAATCCTAACCCATAGGGCGTCATCCCGCTGGGTGGAAACAACACAGAGGTTGCCTCTCAGGAGACAACCCTGGCAGCCAGAGCTCCTCTCAGAGAAGGATTCTTTTTGTTGTTATTTATTTGTATTGTTGGTGCCGAGGGGTCCCAGTCAGGGATCGGGGCCCTGTTTGTGCAAAAGCAAAGCCTGTCCCTGTCCATATAAGCTTACACGATGCAACATGTGGCCAGACAAACGGGGGAGTGTGGGAGCAAGGTAGCAGAGTGTCATCTGTGCCTCCTCAGCAATTGCTTTTGGCAATGACCAGCAGTGAGTTATTTGAATTTGACCTGTTCCACTAATTTGGATGTAGGTTGGGGCGGATTTCAGTTTCTCCGGGTTGCTGGTCTGCCACAGCATGAGTCTGTCCCATGTTAGCATGCCAGGATTATTCACGCCTTTCGGCTGGACTACAGCAGTGCAATAGCCCTGGGCATGAAGCCATCAGCACTCAGGAAACTCCAGCTGGTACAGAACACTGCAGCACATCTCCTGGGAAACCCAGGCTACCCACAAGCACATCAGCCCTGCCCTCTGCTTCCTAAACCAGCTTCCTGGTATGGAATACTCAATCATGTTCAAGGTCGTGGCCCTTATCTTCAAAGTGCTCCGTGGCTTGAGCCCAAGGTGTCTAAAAGACTGCCTAAAGTTCTGGTATGAAGATCATGATTGACAACTGTGCTCTTCTGGCACAGTGAAACTTTCAACCCTACATATCAAGCTTCTCTGAGCAGGAGACACAGCCTTCGCACGAGCCGGCCAGAGACTGGAACAGACTCTACAAGAACTGAGACTATCACAAACCTCCCCACCTTCCGCTCCAAGCATCAGAGGCATTTCTTGGACCATGTCTTCTCTAACATAAATATGCACCCCCCCCCACCTTTTCCAGTATATCTGTGTGTATGCTAGTATAAAACTTCCAGAACAAAACACACTTCTCTGCATCGAGGGGGGTGAGAAAACCGCCATGTGACAGAGGTTAGTCCCCTGGCTTAATGCACTGCTGGAAGGTGTGCAGTCAAGCCCCTAGGAGCCAGGCATGTGACGTGGGCGCTGAACACCAGAGCAAAGAGAACAGTCTCTGCCCACAAGAATACGGCACTGAGCCTTTAGACTCCAACCCAAGGCTCAGGTGCTGAGTTCTGTTCTCTCTCTGACCACCCGTATCTATCCCAGAATGACACTGACCGCACCAGACTTGCCCAATGATGGGCACTGTTCTCTGTGAAGGAAACCATCAAGATTCTACACCTTCCAATGAGACCAAGGTCCTTGCAGGGCCCAGTGTGGCCTCCAAACCTGGTGGGGGGGTTCTCCCCCCCCCCTTTTTTTTTAATAGCAAGAGGACACTTAGCAGAGGATGGAGGGGGGAGCTATTCCCTTGTAGCATCCCCTCGACAAACAGTGGTGCTGTGAACGGGGGACAAATGGCTGCATGTGAGATCCTGCCTGCTGTTCACCAAAGTCCCCTCTCAGCTGCAGTTTGATGGGCACAGGGGGCTCAGTGTCACTCAGAGCTACAAGCGAGAGGGCTTGGCTTCCACTGAGACCTGGGTAGCCCAGGCTGTTGCAGACCAGAACCTCAATGAAGAACTTGTTCAGAGTAAGGTCCCTCCCAACAGGGGTGGTTTCACTGCCATTACTCAGGCTTGCTGCATATCGAGCTGGGTAAGGCATAGCTAGAGCACATCAGAACTAAAGCCAAGGAAGGAGCCATGGAGTTTAGTGATTGTATGGGACCAAACAAAGAAAAAACTGGAAGGGGAGGGAGGGTGGATGATAGGGTCAAAACAAGAGCATGGGTTGAGGATACTGAGCAGAGAAGCTTGCGTAGCACCCACCACTGCAAAGGAGTCTAAAGTGGCAGGGGACATTGCACTGAGCTGTGGGATAGGCAGGCTCCACTCACAGAGAACATCCTTGGCAGTGGCGGAGCTAGGTCCTAAGTGCAGGGGGAGCAAATCTAAAAAAGGTGGCCCCCCCTTGGCTCCTCCTCTGGCCGCTCCGCGCGCCCCCCCCCCCCCCGCCCCCCCCACCCGCCCCGCCCCCCCCCCCCCCTTGGCTCCTCCAGCCACGCTGCGGCCATGCTGCGCCCCCCCCCTCCTCGGAGGGGCTCGGTCCGGGAGGAGGGGGCCGGGGGCGGGCTGGCGGCGAGGGCTAGCGGCTCCCCCCAGCAGAGCAGCAGGCACAGCCTTTGGGGAGGCCGGAGGGCTCCTCATGGCAGAGGTGGGGGGAGAGCCGTACGGCTCCGGCCGCGTTCCGGGAATGGCGCCCTGGGGCTTGAGCCAGGCCGGAACCGCCGGGACCGGGCCGGCGCGCTCGGCCGGAGCTGCTGGGGCTGGGGCCGGCGCCCCTGGTCCCAAGCCGAGCCGGCACTGCTGGGGCCGGCCGGGGCCAGACTGGGCCATGCCGCGCCTCCCCAGAGCCCTCCTCCTCGCGTTCCCCCCCCCCCCGCCCCAGCTTACCTGCTGGCCTGCCCCTGCGTGTTTTCAGACTTCCTGTGAACATGTGATTCGCGGGAAGCAGTGGAGGGGGAGGCGCAGGGGGGGGGGCAGAGCGTTCAGAGGAGGGGGAAGTGAGCTAGGGGAGGAGTGGACAGCTGTGGGGCCCTTTTAGGTGCGGCCAGCCCTGCTCAGGCACCGCTTTTGAAAAATGTGATGGGGGAAGTGGCCGCTTCCCCTGCACCCCACTAGCTACGCTACTGAGCCCTGTGAGCTCCCTCCTCCTATGGTGGGGGATGCCAGCTGGGCCAGTGGCAGGAAGGTGACAGGGAGGCCTTGTGCCTGCAGCATGGTGTGCACAGATAAGGAGAGGTGGGGAGATGTGAAGCCAGAACCTCAGCAGGAGGAGCCACAGAGGGGGAAGTGTTGGGACTCAGTGAGCCACACCCAGCCCATGTCTGGGCTCATGGCTCCAAGGAGTTGCTGATTTATGAGCCTGCCAGGCCATGGAAGCCAGTTGGAAAGACAGCACTTAATGCAAGATGGGCCCTCAACCTGGAGCACAGGCCACCCTATCATCCTTAAACCAGCCTTGCAAAAGCACCCTGCAAACACATGGTCCAAGGCACAAAATGGCCTTGCCTGCCCTCTGCCCAGTGCTTAGGAATGGGGAAGCTGCCAGGACCATCTGTTCCTGTCCAACTCTCAGGCGTGGGAGGTAGGAGTTGCAAGACTGCTTTAAGCGTTCAGTCTGTGTTAGCTTGAGTGTAATTTCTGGGTCCAGTTGTACTATACGAGGCTGCAGTGTTGGTAGCCCCAGCAGTGGGGGAGAGAGCCCAATGGTGCTCCATAGTGCCACCTGCTGCTGGGCCAGGAATAGCAGCCAAAGGGCTCCTACCTAAGGGGTAGTTATGATGACAAAAGGCAAAGGAGAAGATATTTCATAAAAAGGGGGGGGATAAGGGCTGAAGAAAGGTTTGATCAGACCTGGGATTTCTTGACACCCTCTGCCCCCCACACAAAGTTTCTTCCCTTTTGGTGAACCTACTGAAGGGGTATTGCTGGGCAGCACTAGGGGATACACACAGTGGCATGCTAGTAAAGATCCAACATCTCAAAAGTGCCTAAATCCCATTGATTTCAATACTAGTGAGGGGCCTAGGTGCTTTAGAAAATCCCACCTGCTATCTGGCTCATCAGGAACCTAAATACCTTTAAAAATCTGGCCCCCAGTGACTTGGGCACATTCAAAAATGGGACTTAGATGCCTTTGAAACTGTTACTCTCTGTGATGATTGGGTCCCTAGCACCTCCACTGAGCAGGATCTATTCTGTCAGTGCAGCTGCTACAAACATTCTCCTGGGATTTTCCCTTTAGAAATCAGTGATGTTGCACAAAAAGAGTCTCTTCAAGTAAATAATTGGGTGGGGGCTTTGCTATAACAAGATGGTTCAGCTTTTGAATGGTGTTAAAGCACTTTCCAATGACTTGCTAATCTAGTATGCTGGAATTACAGCACGTTAGAGGGTATTGTTGCACTTGAATAAAAAACAAAAAAAAGGTATAAAGCTCACAACCCTCAGCAAGTAACATGGGGACAAGTGTTCTCTTGTGAAATGAGAGCTGTATGTCATGTCTGTTGTGTGGGATGCTGTGGAGTAGTCTGTGCAGTGTGACAGACTAGCTGCATGTATTGATTGTGTATCTTCATAGAATTTTCAAGCAGTTGCAGGTAAAGTCCTTAGTCAACAATGTTATGGAAAACTATTGATGCTACACTGAACTTCTACAAGGAACGTTCCTTTTTTAGACCAGCACCAGCATTATGTAGTAATGCGCTAGGAGCGCCAGTGAAAACACTGAAGACAAACATGGTCCTTGTCTATTTAGAGACATTTTTAACAGGTAAGCCATCTGTAACTTAATTGGTAATGAGAATCTAATTTATTCTCATTAAGGCACCTCCTACAAATGGTAAAAGCGTGTACTGATCCTTGCAGAATATGGTACTTTTACACCACACTGTTTCTATATAGCATCTCCATTGAAAACTGGTTTAGGAGGCTTGCTCACTCATACTGAGCAAGATGAGTGGATTTACTCATTCACACCAGTTATCATCCTACTGCTTATTGTAATTATACTTTAGGGTTTCTGGGTACTTGTTAAACTTTTAGTTGTTGGCTGGATAGTTCACACATTTCAATTGCAAAGTTGCATGAACTGGCACCCTGCCAGAGCTGTACTTTGTAACAGACAGACTGCCTGGATATTCAAAATGAAGTTTTAAATAAACACACATGGACTTTTTAAAGTTTTTTTTTTTAATTGCTTAATAAAGAGATTAAGCGTTATCCTTTCTTGTATCTCACTTTTTCTGTTTGTCCCTTGAACCTCCCTTCTCCTAACAGAAGGGAGTTGGTTGAACGCACCTGTACTCAGCCACCACCACCACCACCACCTAGTTCACTTGCCTTCCAGCTGTTCTACAAGGTAGTGGAAAGAACCAGCACTAGCTTGGGCTCTCAGTAATTGCTTCTACATAAGGAAGCGAACGTGGTTGGCAGTTGCGGTAGATCCATACATCCTGGCAGAGACAGAACAGTATGAATGAATCAAGTGTATATGCTTAAAGTGAACGACAGATTCTCCACGCTGGCCCTTTTATCATCTACATTTGGGCACTCTTAGGGAGCAATTGAAAATATTGGGAATTTTCCTCCAAAAGGCAAACAAGAGGGACTTGATGCAGTGATAAGCTCTTGCTCTACCTATCACACAAACTAGGGGCACTCAACACAACTGACAAGTGCTTTTCCATAGATCACTATTGTCCCCACCCCCACAGTATCTGCACACTTTAATGTTTAATGCCTTTATCCTACCACCACCCTAGTAAGGTCACTCCCTTTCCTCAGCCACCCCAGCTGTGCCTACAGGACAGAGAAGCATGAAGAGCAAGCCTACCAGCCTGCCCCTTCCCTATTGCTGGCAAGCAGCTGTCTCTGAAGGGGCAGGAAGGGAAAATAAGCAGGGGCTTCAATGTTAGATCAGCAGATTGTCTGTGGGCAGCATGGCCCTATAGCTGTACCTTTCCCCCAGAGCTTCCATCTGGCATGCTAGTTAGCCATGAGCCAGGATGGAACTAATGTTCCCAAATCAGTTTCAACTGGTGGTTGCAGGGAGGTTCTTAACTTCTTGAGATTAGAGCCATAGGGGGCTTTAAAGGTGCAGTCATTGCCATCAGGCAGCAAGGTGGATGTCCTCCTGCACAGCTGTCTGTCACATCACTAATTCCACCCACACTGGGTGAGGCTAGTGCTTTAGATCTTCTTCAGCTGCCACTCTAACGAGGCTAGAAGTTTGCTCCTGGACACTATCTGGATTGAAAATGTGGGGAAGCTACCTCTGTCTATGAAAGAGGACACACGTAACTGTTTAACAGACCTTTAATATCAGTACAGTTGAGAGTGACATCTCAGTGCACAAGAGTACAGAGAGACTACAGTTCTGGAGGTTCTCTCTTCCCATTTGGGACAGAGGAAGGAAACATGAGGAAGAACATGCAATCACAAACAATGATCAACTCTAGATACTTCATGAGGTTTGGTCCAAAAAAAACAAAAAAAAAAAACACCACACATTTAAACATAATTAATCCAATTACTGCAAACACAGCTTCTCTGAGTAAGGTTAAGATATTGCATTTGTAGTGTTTCCATTGTGCTTTTCCTTCAGCGAACCAGTGGAGCCTGCTTGAGTGAAATAAGGATGGAGCGCATGCGGGACACATCTTTTGCCTGCTTACTAGACTTGGGATTAAAGTCACAGAGCCGAGCCACACGTTCCCACTCTGTGCCTGGGGAAGTTTCTTCCACATCATTCACAAAGGCTTCTTCAGCTGCCCTAGAAGCAATGCAATACTACATGTTAATGTCGGATCTGTACACCCCCCGGAAGCCACTCCTTTCCCTCCATAGACTATGGTTCAATTTTACATGTTTCATAGGAGAATGTAACCTGACAGCTGCTTGAGAACATTAAGGCTTGTTAAGCTCCCCTACCCCAACCTTGGAGATGAACAGGTTGCAGTAATCTGCTATGCACAAGCAGTGCAGAAAATTGCTGTGTAAAATGTTGGAATACAGGTGTTTGGTTTAAGAGTAGTCAATCAATTGTGGCCTAAGTACGCACACAAGTAAAAGTTTCAGGCACTCTGACGTAGGCATTTAATTTAAAGCAATGCCTTGGTACATTAACTATTGTTTTTAAGCCTTCAACTCTTACCAGTTTGCTTTGGATATTTGCCAACTGGAAGTTTACCATCTACTGAAGTGCAAGATTGAGGACTAACTTCCATTTGGTTTACAGATACTCCAAGGCGTGCAGGCCATCGTAAAACTGTGTGCTGATGGTTCCCAATGGTGTAGAGAAGCAGCGTGGATCGAAGAGGAATTTAAGTCATAGCTGCCATGCTTGCATCTGCTATAGACTTACGAGGCATGTTTTGGCAAAGGGGAGGGTTACACCGAGTTCCGCTAAAAGGAGAACACTTCCCCTGCTTTTATCCCAGATGTACTCAGGGAATTCTTTCCAACATGTAGGTTAGCAAACCATAAGCATCAGTGTTATCCTTTTGGCATCCCTGTGCTGCCAGCAGCATTGCTCCAAGGCACGTGTAACCCTTCGATGCCTGGATTAAGCAAATTGTGGGTCCCTGGTAGCCGCATAAGGGCAAGAGCAGTAAGCACTTTGAGAGAAATCAAACCAAATCCATCTACTCCAACAAGCAGTACAGAGAAAGCAATGACCGTGATCATCCTATGGAAGGGAAGGGGCAGCACTGGGTCCAGGGATGATTTGAGTACAAACACCACTGAAGACAAGGGTCACTACAACACTGCTACTTCATGTGACAAGACACTTAAGGGGGGCAGTGAAGATTTTTACTTAACTGTTCTAGGCTGTAGCAAGGATGGTTTATGTTTGTGCTTAAAGGTGAAGAGAAGAAAAGAAACAAGAAGAGAAAGTTTAAGTCAGATATAGAAAATGAGAATGAGCTTAATGCAGATGATAAGCTAGCTGGACATGCACTAGTAAGCTCAGTCTACATTCAGGAAACATGCTGCCAGTTTTAGTCTGCAGCCGTTACACGGCACGTTTCCTTTTGCATTGGCTACACGGAGACTGGTACAGGAAACAAGTGTTTTAATTCCACGGCTTTCAGTGGAAACTTCGGAACAAGATCAACCACCACCTGTAAATCCAGCATTTCACAAGTCTCGGCTTACATCCACCTACAGTTAAGCCATCAATTCCACACTGGAACTTCAATCTGAATTCACTCAGACAAAGCCATTCTACTGTTCTCACCAGTACACCTTTAAAAGGGGCTTTAGTATCTGAAAACGGTCATCTTTGAATTCAAGTCTATAAACGTAAAGGAAGAAATTAAAGCACATGAACAAGCCAAAAAAGCCACATTGTAATCCTTAAATCCATTAGCGAAAATACCCATCATTCCTTGGGGGTTGGAGACCAGGGCTTTCACTTAGAAAAGCAGAGCTAGAGATTGAAAGGCCCATGGGCTTACTTGTCTGTCTGCACACACAGCATTGTTCTCCAATGTTCTGGCTGTCTGGTTTCACATGTTGCATGTAATGGAGCTTTCGCCACGCTATCCTTTGGGAGATTACCCAAATGGGAATACACAGATGAAACTGGGCAAACAATCCTAACTTCCTCCCCACCACCCCGATTGCATATTAAGGCCTACTTTTTCCACAGTTGAGTGCACAGAGTTAAGCACTAAAGAACTGGCCTGATTTTCAGAGGTGCTGAGTATCTGATGTTCTCGCTGACTTCGACAGGAGCTCTAAGTGCTTGGCACCTTGGACACTCAAATTAAATCCTTTTATACCTCCCCCAAATCAAGCCTTCCAGCCTCAAGTGTTAGTTCATAGAAAAGCAACTTTCCTATTTAACATCTTGTCTGTAGAGGTGGTTAGGGCCAAAAGCAGCATCTGGGTGAGAAAGCACCAACACCAGAGAGGTTTGTTACCTCCATGCTCATAATACACCTTAGTGTGCAACCAAGCTTCCACTGGCCTGGAAGCAGAGTTTAGTTTTGCTGTTATTTAGCTGGTATTACGCTTTACCAGCAGTGTATTATTGGTGGTATGCATGCTGCATGGGTTAGTACAAGTGGCATCCAGTAGGTCTCAGGTGACCCTCTACAGATCAAGGTGACATTTCACTCTTCAGTATTGCAGCTCAAATACCACACTGTATTGTAGGAAGAACTACTATATCTACACCCATCAGCCTTTGAAGCTGGACTCCAAATACTCAGTTTAATGTAGTCACCAAATAGAATGTTAACCGTCTCTAAAGGATACAAAGAGGATCAGACAGACAGATAATTAGTAGTTAAGCAACATACACATAACCAATCATGTCAGCGAAGGGTTGTTTGTAGAAAGCTTCATCTGCCACCCTAGGCAGCAAGTAGTCCAAGAGGAAGGCAAGCAGGCAGGAGAAAAGAGAGAAGGATGAGAAGCAGAGACTATAGCGGAAGACAGGTTAGGTAAAACAAGAGAACGGTATTAAGCTATATTCCAAATCAGACTGAATCTGTAGTTAGAGGCAATATGCTGAGCTGGAAAGTGATTAATATTCAGTTGCACGTTCTGCATCAAGGTTTCCCCATGGAGGAACAGCTCGACAAGCTTTGAGATACCTAGCTGTAGACTCAACTAGTTCAGGGAGTTAGATCATCTGGGTGGACTCATTTAAATCAAAGCTGTTTAAATCAGGAGGAAACTTTGATTTAAGTGAATTTAATTGTTTTCATTTGTACTTTAATTATTTTCATAGAATCATGGACATGTAGGGCTGGAAGTGACCTTGAGGGGTCATCTAGTCCAGCCCCCTGCACTGAGGAAAGACCAAGTAAACACAGACCATCCCTGACAGATGTTTGTCCAATCTGTTCTTAAAACCTCCAATGATGGGGATGGGGATTCCCTTGGAGCCAATTCCAATACTTAGTTACTTTTGAACTGTAAGGGTAGTTAACTTAAATCTCCCTTGCAGCGGATTACACGTATTACTTTTTGTCCTACCTTTGGTAAACATGGAGAACTGATCACCATCCTCTTTAACAGTCCTTAACATCCGAGAACTGCTACTAGATTCTCTCCCACCCAAAAAGTCTTCAAGACTAAACATGCCCTTCCCTCACAGGTCAGGCTTTCTAAAGCTTTTATTTTTTTGCTGCTCTCTGTGATTCCCAAAGGTTGATTCTCATTGGTTGGTGGCCATTAAAACATTTCTATGGCTAAATTATAGCCTTTACACTAGATTTGGTGCTTTCTTTGGCAAGTACCGAGAATATAATGCATCTATACATCTTTAGGTAAGCAACTATATAGTTTAACATGATACATTTTTTTAAAAATGTATCACCGATAATATACTAGATTAAGAAAATTACTTGTGACGTGTCAAGCTCTATCTAGATGGAAATTCAAAAATAAATAGTTAGAAGTGCACAAAAACAGCATTTTTAATAAATAAAACTACCTGAAGTTTGCTAACAGAAGAAAAACATCAAAAAGCCTAATCAAAACATTTGCATTTCAAACGCCTTTATTAAACAGGAGGTATTTGTAGTTTGTGAACTATTTCTAGTCGCCATGCCCTTTGAGATTTTAGAGCTAGTAGACCCTTGCACATCTAGTTTTTATTCATAGATCAGAAGATGAAAACAAACTTCCCTGCCTTTTCAACTCTCAATTGGTTTCTTAATTTTGAATGAACTAGTCATTGCACTGAACTAATAGAATAAACTGAAAAGAAAGAAAGAGTGTCTTTTGCAGGTGTAAAAGACAACTGCTGATGCAGCACTTCAACAGATTCTGGTTTCAAGTGCTCAGCCAGTGACTTCACCAGCTCAGTGATTTGACTCTTTAAAACCTGGCAAATATGTTCTAGATTTTTGTATTTAAATTACTTTTAATAGATCTATGTTAGGGCCTAAGCTTAGTTCATTTAAAAAATAAAGAAAGCTTGCACTTAAAAATCTGATTTAAATTTTTTTTTAAACCACTCCACGCTTCAGCATGTACGTCCATCATCTTGGAGACCTGTCTGGGATCATTGAAAGTTACTACTTTTCCACTTGGAAGTCTTACAGAAGAGCCATCCCAAGGCTGTAAAGACTGTCAATCACACCCATTTCGGCCAGTGCTCTTCCAAGTTCACCATTACCACAATGGAGGAGGGGAATGAACGCCTCTTCCTACACTGTGAGCTCAGCCCCAGTTACAAGCAATTCACATCAGTTATCTGAGGGTTTAACAGTACCTGAACTCCAGGACTCGGCTAAAGGAGAGACTTTTGATGACATTCTGAACTTCACTGTCAGTCTACCCAGAAATGTGTTACTCCTACCCTCAGCCGCAAGATGTGAGCAGTATGGAAAATTCATTTGCATGAGAAATGAAGAGTAGGGGTGTTGCCAGAGTTCGGGGGGGAAGTCCCAAGCCCACCATTTGATTAGTACAAAAATATTACTCTTCCCAACCCCATGGGAGCGTCAGCTCCTCTTCCACCTCAAAGGACCAGGCCTGCCTCTCTTGCTCCCATTATGCAGAGGCAATGGTTAGGTGAGGGAGAGATAAGGAGTTAGACTGACCCCTTCCAATGAGGGAGTTGCCCCAGGAAACTCCCAAGTTTAAAGAGACCAAGTGGACCATTTGACAAGTCCCTGTACTTCCAACATAGTTTTGCTATCTAGTGGGCAAACCATTGGCTGGTATGAGATGTTTATTCTTAATTTTTAAAATGGATATAGAAGTCAGGTTGTTAAGACCATAGTAACGACTTTATTTAGCATTGTTCAGCAGCCAAGAAGGGGTTATGGATCAGCGTTCACATCTCATTCCCGGTCAGTACCTGGCCCAAGCCAGGGAAGCTAATGATGGACCAGATTCATTGATGAATCCTGGTCACATGCCCCCTGAGGCACACTACACATACGCAGAGAGAAACAGAGAGGTTAAGAATTATTGGCCAAGTTTACAGCAAATCAGTGCTGGGTTCTGCTCCCAGCTTTAAGACTCATCTCCCTGCTCCAGCCTTTAGAACATGGCTACAAATTCAAGAGGTCAGAATTATAATCAGCGAGTCAGATTTTGGGTCAAAGTCTGCCACACCACCATGAATCCGGTCACTAGAATGTTATCTAGGATAGGTGGTCACCCCTCACTTGGGTACTGACACCTTCCATTATCAAAAAAATCAAGTCTCTACCCACCCAGTTGGCAAGAACAAGAGGATTAATTGTTGGGATTTGTTTAACCTATCCTGTGGGGTGCCGAGGTATTGAGAGGTTATTGTGGGAAAGCCAAAAGAGATGTTCTTGCCAGCGAGGTTGAGCAGACCATTCAGCACAAGTTAAAAATCCTACCTTTGCTAATTATGCTGGCTCTAACTACACTGATGCACTAGGCCACATTAAGCAAGGTCATGTCTCCAGGTACAAAGAACATCCTCCTGGAACTTACCATAAGATCTCTGATAAGATGAAGAAACCCACTTACAACTAAGAACCACTTTCACAAATTGATCTCTTACTGAATACCTAAGACAGTTTCACTGGTGGTCCAAAAGCACCGGTGTATCTTTAGTCTGACAATGGATATAGACAAGTATACAAGATGCCAATAGCACTCTGGCTACATTTCGATTCCTTCCACAAACCTCAACCATTCCAAAGAGCTACAGAAAATCCTTACCTGTTGTTGACTTTCGTTTTCTGTAGCTGTTCATCTTGCCTTGCATACCATTCTTCCAACTCCTTTATCGCCTTCTCTTTCCATTCTGCTTCCTGCTTTCGAGAGTTAGCATCTGAAGATTTAAGAGACACCATAACATGGCTTGTAAGCCAACGTCATGCATTTTGGGGCTCTTACAGTGTTTGAGACCCAGGAACCTCATGTGAGGATTAAAATGATGCACAAGTTAAACGGTACTGTGACCAAATCTGATCAGACAAGGGAAGTGTAAAGCTGTTAGGCATCTCCCTGGACATCTCCACACCACAGAACCCTTCAAGGAAGGAGTACCTTGTGCTACTGAGCCGGGCTAGTGAAGGCATGCTGCAAAAGTGGCCACATGCGATAGCCTTGTGTTAATCCTATTTGCAGACTAGCTAAACTCTATTCCCCATGCTCCCAACAAGTCTACTCATACACAGCTAATCTGAAGCTGGATGCAGTTTGGCTGATTACTGCATTTACTTTTTTTGCTAAAGTATTTCCCCAAAGGGTATAAAGTAATGCAGTTGCCTTGCCTAATGCATTTCCCCAACTTCTCCTGCATCAGCTGTACCAGCACCAGAATGGTATTTATTGGGCATCAGTGAAGCTGGCCACTATAGATCCTTGTGGGGCTTAGAATTTAGAAGAGCACGTTCAGTGAACGTGCCAGGGGCTTTCATCTGGTCGGTATCTACTGAAGAGAGCAATTCCATTAGCAGGCCACTTTAAAAACCAAGATGGTACTTGTTACTTTCCTAAACTAGGTTCTCAAAATACCTGGTTGCTAGCCATACTTCTGGCAAGCAGCCACAGCAGAGGAGGACAGTGCCAGCCAGGCAGTGAAGGGGTGATCCCCTTTTATCTCTCTATGCTGCTAACAGCATTCCTTAAGTCAAATACCTCTTCAATGCCTAGTGAAGCAAACTCTGGGGCCCTGGTACTTGCAGAAAGGCCTAAAAGAGGTACACACTTATCTTTCAGATAAGGCCAACTCCATCCATTCCAACAAGTAGTGCAGAAAAAGCAATGATATCCCACTGAAGGCAAGGCTTGCTACAACACTGACTTCAGTAGCTTTCCTGGTATCTCATGAAGTACAACACATTCTCCCCCGCTTGAAGTGATAAGCTGGCCAGGTTGACCTGCTTGTAGACTCTTTACATGCCTAGGTGATAGCATTCACATCACTTGGAAGGAATTCCTCAGTCAGTTGACAGGTCACTAGTTGATACATCATTTTGTTTAACTCGATTTAAACCAACCGCTAAGATCCTTTTGGTAATAAATGACTTCAGTGCTCTATTAAAGACTGGGCAAATAGAGTAAATGGTAATGAGAGGCAACAGGCTTACACGTGGACTGGCACTATGCTCACCACCATTTCTTGCTGGCAGAAGGGAGGCTGGATTTGTTTTCCTTTTGACACCCGTTAAAACACGAGGCAGGTCACTAAGATGTGTTAGCTTCAGTTGAACTCCTTATGAAATTTGATTCAGCAACAGACCCCAAAAGAGAGATAGCAAGGGGGTGGTCCATGTTTAGCTAACCTATATAAGCCACACTTACACCATACTCAGTATTTAGAGGCAAGGCCTTTGTCTTCCCATTGCTGCCGGGCAGGGTTGAAGTCTTAAAGCAGATCCTTCCACCTGTCACCCCAGAGGTTCTGGCATGTAGCAGTGCTGAAACCCCTTCCAGGCAGGCTGGAGAAAGAGGCTGAGCAGAGGTCCCTCTGCTCTTCACTTTCCTTTCAGTAGGGCTCTCTCCATGACAGGTTTCAGGCAGAAGGGTGCTGCTGTGGGCAAGACACCATTCAAGTCTCCAGGCGCCAATATGAAGGTCACTATTGGTTAAGAAGGAGCAATTTTGTAGTGGCCAGGTTTTCCAGCTTTAAAACAGAGCTGGAAATCTCAGATGCCCAAGCAACTGGGAGATTTTCCCCTCCAGTGGGCAGCATCAAGCCAGCTCCCCATTAACAGGGAGTCTGATTGGGGGGCGTGTTTGTCAACAAGAAGAACTGAAGGTTAAGAATTTAAGATGGCAGATAGGCAAGTGAAATTTAAAAATTCAACTCTTGTATGAAGGAATCAAGGTAGAATTTGAACAGCAAGCCCTGCAGAGAGACAGAAACCTCACGCTTTTCCTTACCAAGGACTTCTAGGCGTTCCTTTTGCTCCTCTCTCCATTTACGGATACTCTCTGGTTCTGACTGCAGTCGATCCACATGTGAAATAGCGGCATAGCAGTCTGTTGGCCCATTGCTCTCCTTAAAAAGAGGAAACAATATGAACACTATTTTAAATACCCTAAACACAAATGGAACGTGTGCCTTAGCACTTGAGAAGGCTATTCTTGGGTGTTTCTAACAGGGCATGCCAGCAACAGATGCTGCTAGCGGATTATGAACAAGGGTAACTAGCAAGGAGAGGTTTGCAGTAGGATTAGTGCTTTACTGGAGAAAGCAGCTAGAATCTTAGGCTAGGGAGAAGATATTTGTACAGTCAATTACAAAATTACGGTGGACAAGGATCTATTGACTGCTTTGATCAAAATGGAGTTTGGACAAGGGGTTGGGCATGGCGGGGGGTGGGGGGGGCACGACTAAAGCAATTAGTGAAGTTTCCTTGGCTGCTTTTCTTGCTAAGAGAAGTTAATGAACATGTTCAAAGCTCCGCAAATACCATTCATCCTCTATACCTGGGTGTTGTTCCCATTGTACACAAGGGGGAAAAATTCCTTCCAAGGGTACAGTGAGCGAGAGTGCTAGAATTAGGACTCAAGAGATCTCATTTTGCATCTCAGCCACGTTGCACATAAAGGCCGGTTAGTATTTTAGCTTTCCCACTGCCAGGCACAATAAAAAGTCCAGAGATCAGTTCTACATTCGCTTTGGAGCCTCAAGCAACACTGAGAAATGGAGTGTTCACCTAGGACGGAAGTGGCAGAAACTGAACTGGCTAGACCAAAGGCCAACCACTCATCTGAACAGGGTCATCTCACAAATCCTTTGCCCCATGAAGCAACAGCATCAACAACTTGGACATTTGAAGTTAACCACCAAGACAATTTTAGGTTACAATGAAATTTAAGTAGACTTAGAACATTCTTATCAAACCTGTACCAGAGACTTTTTAAAGCGGTTTAGCCAGCCATAGACACGTCTGTCCCTATTTAGGAGAGTCTTAGCAACATCTGTTCTGCTTTGCCACTTGATAAAGCAGTGTCCATTATAATTCTCTCATAGTGGACAGTAATGAACTATTTGGCTAGTGGTTCAGAACTCTGCTCACGGCTTTCACCCAAGCTATTTTAAAGCATAGTAAACACAAGGAGTTTGGATTGGATAATGCAGTGAGCATAGGATACAGACTGGGTTTTATGTTATAAGGAACTGTTTAATGTTAAGATACTTGTGTCTTGTCAAGTGTTCTCTAGGCTTAGAAGGACTGGATTTGTAATAAGCAAATATTGGTAAACAGATATACACACAAATTGACAAATGTTTCCATTGATAACTGAAGTTAATAGATGGACAAAGAAGAACTAAGTTGTCAAGTAACATTTTTTAAGGATATTTACTTTGCATATTTTGACATGTGATGTCAGTGTTTTAATGGTGAAAGCTTTAACTTGTTGAATCTCAACATCTACGGTCATTAAATAATTGTCTGACACACACCCCCATAAGTCCCCACAACTGTGAAAGTTTAATTGTTTAAGCATTTTTAAAGTTATAAAAAACAAAACACTGAATTCTGCCCAAATGAATTCTCCCCTGCTCTTTATGGAACACCACAGAATCTTTAGCTTGTGCCTAGTCAATGCTGACCATGATTAAACTTGTTAGTTGAAACACATCACCTCTAGTAATGCAGTGCCAGCCCTAAGTATCAACTCAAGTCCTAACATGGGACCTGAGTACATGGCAGTCTTCCCAGAGGAAGGCATGTTACCAATTAAAATACGATGTCAACGTGGATTTTTGCTGTAATTTGTCTTCCACCCAAAGATAGGAGTGTACTCTAATTGCCTGGCGGCTATGGAATCTCACAGTATTACAAGATTAGAGACTGGATTAGTTTTTCCCTTCATTAATAAGTCAGGAGATTTAAGTCTAGTAAAAAGGCAAATAGTGGGGAACATTTCTATTTAGATTAAGAAAGCTAGTTTAACCTATGAGTAACCCTACTGTAAGAGGCTAGAAACAGCTTTTGAGAACTCACTTAACATTTAGGAGGTACAGGTCTGTCGCATCTTATGCACATTTAACATGCGCAATTTCAGCTTTATGCAGTCAGCAAAAAAACAAAAAGAGAAAAACAACAATTTTAATACTGTACGTATAGTGCGGGCGATTCCGCCCGCCATTGAACTCAATGTAATTTTGACTATATGCGGTTTTCGCTTTATGCGCTAACCACGGAACGGAACCCCCGCATAAGATGAGACAGACTGTATTCTAATGTCACTCAACAGGTTTTTATTGTTCAAGATAGATATCTTTTCATTACCTGATAGAGCTCTCCATTCATCACCCCATCAACAGCATCTGTAAGGTAATGGCGACTATAGGTTAGACAGGTCTTGGAGCAAAAATTAAAATCACAATACCTAAGCCTTAATATGATTAAGCTCATTAGTTGTAACATTTGCAGACAAAACTGTCTTGAGTAATTTTGTAAAGTCCAAAGCGGACTAGGATGAGTTACCATGGGATCTTGCAAAACGGCAGATGAAATTCAGTGCGGATGAATGCAAAGTAATGTAGACTGCAAAATGTACTCCCAACTATACATACAAAATGACAGGGTCTAAATTAGCCGTTGCCACTCAGGAAAGGTATTTTGGAGTGATTGTCGATAGTTCTCTGTAAACATTTGCTCAATGTGCAGTAACAGTAAAAAAAAAAAAAAAAAAAAAACCACACACGACTAGTGAGGGGGATAGGAGAGAGGTCTATAAAATCATGACTGGTGTGGAGAAATTGAATAAGGAAGTGTTATTTATCCCTCCACATAATTCCATTGGAATTGATTCCTGAAATTAATTTAACAGGCAGATTTAAAAAAAAAAAAAAAAAAGTATTTTTTCACACAAACACAGTTAACCTGTGGAACTCTGTGCCAGGGAATGGTGTGAAAGCCAAACTAAATAATTCATGGAGGATCGGTCCAATCAATGGCTATTAGCCAAGATGGTCAGGGACACAACCCCATGCTCTGGTTGTCCCTAAACCTCTGACTGCCAGATCCTGGGATTGGATGACAGGAAATGGATCCATTGATAAATTGCCCTGTCCATTCCCTCTCAAGCATCTGGCACCAACCACTGTCCGAAGACAGTATACTGGGCTAGATGGACAATGGGTGAGACCCAGCACAGCCATTCTTATGTTCTTAGATATTTACAAAGCAGGTAAGGAGTTGCTCAACTTTGCAATTTTAGCATTTTTAATGTAGCTTTTTAAGATGCCATTGTATATTAGAGAGAAACTTTAAAGGTCACTACAGCACTTACTGTACTATGGGGAGGAGCATTTTGAGTGCATATACTGAAAACTGAAGTTTTCATGTATAATTACAGAAACAGACTGCCTCTGCAGATGAATTTCAATACTATATTAGTTAATATTGCTGACTAGAACTATGACCAGAATGTGCCCAAGAAGGATGTACGTGCACCTTTGCATTTTAGAACTATTTTTGTGCCTAGACATTGTAAAGCAATCCTCTTAGCATTAGAAAGCAGTACGGACAGAAGAAAGCAGTGAAAATGGTAGTAAGTTACTTTCTGCATGTTAGTTCTTTGAGCTTCTCAAAATTTGCAACTGGAATACAAAGTCAGCATACTGACCCCTATCTCATCCGTGCATACCACCATTACCTCTTCTGTATACGGTACCAATATTCACCACAAGCCAACACAAAAGCACTAAAATAGAAGCAGTACTAGAAGCCAAGCGTTCTCTTATTGCAACTTTAGTCAGGTAGAGTGTTTGCATAATTCAGTATCAGCGGTTTGGAATAAGTGTCTGCTTGCCAGCCTTGGGCCCAGTACAAATAATGCTGAGTTGTGCAGCAGACAGCCTTTTCATGTTTCCGGAGCAAAGGCTGTCTGCTTTCCTTAGGAGAAAAGCTTAAATATATCCTGCCTGGGAGCCTTTCCATCAGCCAAGAACAATACCAAAGCCGCTCAGTGGCTTTGGAGCCAGTGGCAGATTTAGACAGACAGGCTACAAGAACTGCCTGTGCCATTGCATCCTGAAGAACCTCCAGTAACCAATCCTGTTGGGCATACTGGCACTTTGAGGGACCTAATCTCTCCAAGCTGAGACTGTTACAGCAAGATGGAGATCTGACACTCCGGTATGCAATGCATTTTGAGATGTAACAAATGAACCCGAGTCAATTAAATGGTACTGGATCTGGGCTGTAGAAGACAGTGGCAAAGCCTGAAGAAAAAACACTCGAAGCTCTGAGAGGCTGGAGTTAGGGAGGGAGAGAACTTTCTTAGATGTCCCACTACGTGGTTGGGGGAGAAAGAAGAGAGTGCAGGAAATGAGTCTTAAGAGCCCTGAAGAATTTCTTCTGCACATTTCAGAGGTCAGCAGCATATGCTAGGAAAGAGACAAAGGCCAAATGAAAATATAGGGCTAGCTTAAAGAGGAGAGGAAACAGGTCCTGAAAGAGAGACTTAGTGAGAAAATACCTCTACTCCGATATAACACAAATTTGGATATAACGTGGTAAAGCAGCGCTCCGGGGGTGGGGTGGGGCAGGGCAGGGCTGCACACTCCGGTGGATCAAAGCAAGTTCAATATAACGTGGTTTCACCTATAAACGCAGTAAGATGTTTTGGCTCCCGAGGACAGCGTTATATTGAGGCAGAGGTGTATTTTAATTTAGATTGCAATAAACAGACATCTAGAAGAGCACAAGCAAAGCAAGGAAATGTCTCTGTAATGTTTGCTATCCCAGCCCAGCCTCTGGGGCAGCTCTCAAATCTGATTTGTACATTTGAGAGTTAAGGCTAGGTCTTCACATGGGGCAGTTTAAAAGAGCCAAAGGCTCTTTACATAGGGCACCAGATACCCCAAGGTAAGGCCTAATTGGTAGATCAAGAATCTCTTCATGGACAACAGTTCAGAACCAAATTTCATCGTGTTTCTCTTTAGTTTGACACGCTGCTCAATTACTGACACAAAACCACATACTGTTGACATGAAAGTCCATGCCAGTTAGTGCTATCAACTCCCACTCCGCTTTGTCATGCCCTAGTGACAATTAGTATTTAATCCAATTACTTCCAAAGTGTTCAGTGCAGTGCTCTTAATTTAGCCCAGCCCTGACTAACCAGGATGGCTTTCCACAGCCCTGTCCAATGTGTCAAACACTATACTCAAGACTTCACACATACAGCTCAGATTTAACATTTTTCCAACTTTTGTTCCGTTACTCTTAATTGCAGCTGCCTTGAATACTCCTTTCCTTGAGAAGTTACTCTTTTGAATACCTGTTCTAATCCCCACTCCAATCTCTTAATTAAACTAAGTGTTCCCCTTCATTACACAGAAAAGCCCCACAGCACATGGAAGTGATTCTGTGGCATGCTCTCCTAGCAAGAGGATGATGAAGTCCTTTCATATGAAAGCTGCTCAACTGGGTCTCTACACATTCAGGAAGGGAAGGGTACTACAGCCACTCACTGTCCTTCTGAAAAAGGGACAGGGGTTACCTACATCAGCAAACCATCCTATTCTTCACATCCCCAGGGCTTGCTGCCAATTTAGGAATGCAGTCCCCGCAGGGACCATGGCAGTGCAGCCAGGAACCCAGGATGACATACAGTAATTCTGCAGATGGCCATGGCATGGAACATAACAGGTGTTCACAAGATTTGCATAGAACCCAAGATTTCTACAAGTTTAGGGATTTGAAACCCCACCAGTACTGAGGCAACCCACTCAAGAACGGGGCAGGTGAGGAGACTAGGTGGCAACTTCAAGTTTCCTGTCCTTTAAACAAGTTAGTCTGCTACCCAGTTTTTCTGAGTAAAACATCTTTACAGTTATCTGAACCTTCCTTTCTAGTGTACTTCTAAAAGAGTCCCCCTAACTAGATTTTGCAGGTGACACTACCATCTCGTAGGAGTGGTCTCTATGTGCATCATCAGAAAAGAAAAACCTAGTGGAATTAGGAAATTGAAGACACTTCTTGCCTAATGCTAAATTATTAATTTAAACAAAAGTAGCACAACAAGGGTTTCGTTTTCTGACAAATTCCTTAAGAAAGCTGAAATAGTTGTTTAAATGTTTTAAAAAAGCCAAGAGAAGTCACCACCATGTTACCCTAAGTAATTGGCAGAATTTAGCAACAGTGGTAGGAACACAAGACCTGCTTTCCTACTCAAGCTGTATGAAAGAGCTAGAGCTCATCTCCCCTACAGAGGGGCACTATGCCACATAGAGAGCTCAGAAGCTCTGTTTAATGACATCTCATTTCCCCTTCTGAGATTATTAGTTTGATTGTGAAACTTGACACTATTTATAGGACCGGAATTCCTCTGAAGGGCTACAATGGAACATACCCAGCTGATACACCTAATGTTAGACAGTTCTCTTTGCAGTCATGCTGTCAGACTACTCTGTTTACAGTATTAACTGGCTGGCTCCTTCCTAGGAGTGCGCATTCCTGGGTAAACTATCTGCAGTTCGGATATTATCCTCACTACAGCAAGTCAAAGCAAAGGCTGACTAGTTAAAGGACAGACAACACTGAACAGTAGCTTTTGGAGATGGGCCTTTCCACTTTGTCAATGTCCCATTTAAAAGTATTATCTAATTAACATGGTTGAATTGTTTTTACTTCCTTGAAAATTACACTAGTTAATAGAACATACAAGTTTACTCAAGTGTGATGGACATTAAGCTGTAACCCAATGCCCGGTAAACCTGCAAGCACCAGAAATTTTAAAGAGATTCTAGAAAAGGTCAGCTCAGCAAACACCCTCAGACTCTTGCACTCTAACAGTGACACCTTTGCATTAACCCCAGATCAGCTTCATCGTCATGCGGGGGGGAAGGGGGGAGGAGGGAATTGGTAAATGCACTTGCAAAATAGTGCATTTGGGATATGCTCTTAGGAAGACTTGATTTTTGTTTTATTCCACGCCTCTCTCCCAGCTTTCTTCATCTCAGCCAGCATTGACGAGTTGCAGTAACAGAAGAGCAAAGCCAGACAACAGCCCAAATCAAGACTATCCCACCTCACCCCCTACACAAGCTTCCATTAGTGCCCCCATTTCTTCTCCTTCCCCCCCCCCCACTTTTTTTTTTTTAAGTTTTTTTAGAAGCTTTATTCTTGGTAGGCTGCTACTTAATACCTGCTCCACAAGATTCTCGCCTGTGGAAGAGGTAATGAAGTGAAGACTGAAGTATCCCAGCCACACAGTCAGTCATTTAGGAGGGAGCCCACCTGAAACCTTCTGCTTTCTGACCCCACAAACTTCCAATTTCAGTTAGGCCTTTTTTTCCTGCTACTGAAGATAACTGCAAGCAGAGGGTCTACAAAGTAGATTCCAGACCCTGCTCTCTCCCCAGAGAACAGTGAGTTACCCTTCAGATCCCATTAACTCTTACCAGGTTTTCAAATACAACCCCTAACTCATAAGAGGGCAGCTGGAAGTCTACTGCTGGCCCCCTCCTCTTCCAAATGTTTACAGAGGCCGTGGAGGGAGGTTACGCAGACACTCCCAAATAGCAGGAGTGTGTGTGTAATATATATATACACACACACACACACACCCCTACAGTAGTATAGTGCACACTGTAGTTTAACTTTACAATTGCAAAAGATGGTTTTTCTGAACTTAGACCTAAGTCGAAAGCGTTATTTGCAGAAGCAACTGTAGACCAAAAAAAAAAAAAAGGGGTGTGTGTTAAGTGGCTATTGTCCCCTTAAGCACCCTGCAAGCTATATCAGAATTACAACCTATCATACAGGAACAGCCACCTTACATTGCCTTGCAGCCCAAAGATAAACATACAATTTACTGCCTAAATTACGCATTCCACCAACTTCAAGCCACATCATTATGCAACAGTTCCAGAATAGTCACTTCACACTCAAAGAACAGTAATGGGGTAGTCCAACTCCCTGTGAAAACTGTGAAAGTGACTGGAAAGAAGATTAGCAACCAGAGAGTGCCCACAGCCTTCTTTAGACACCACTGACATCCACAGTAGGGTACACCAGTAAGCAGTTTGCCCAACTCTGCAAGTAATCATGTTCTATTTACTATTCTCCCATTAACTGAGTAACAACGGTTTTGGAATGCACTGTACATGAGTAAGGCTAAGATTTTGGTCATGGATATTTTTAGTAAGTGATGGACAGGTTATGGGCAATAATGAAAAATTCACAGATGCCCATGACCTGCCCCTGACTTTTACGAAAAATATTCATGACAAAATGGGGAGCCTGGGCATCTGCCATGGGCTGGGAGCTACAGGGGCCCCCCAACAGACATGAGAGCCCAGAACTACAGGGTCCCCCTCCTACAGCAGCTCCCAGCTGCAGGGCCCCTGTCATCCAGGGGCTCCTGCCACCTGGGGTACCCCACAGCTCCCTGCCTCCACAGGCAGCAGGGGACCCTGCAGCTCCCAGCTGAGGCTGGCTGAAGTCACAGAGGCCTTTGGAAGTCATGGATTCCATAACTAAATCGCAACCTTATGCATGACCCACCAATATAGCTTAGCCTGGTTTCCAGCGTGTTTCTTATGGAAAGAAAAAAAACATGCTGACATGTTGATGCAGTTAACTTCTATAGCAAGAAAAGATCAATATCCAGGCAGTTTATTTTCATAACCTGAACTGTACTCCCAAAAAAAGCAAGTCTTTACCCTTTGTTCTACTGGAAGGTCTTTGCAACCTTGGAAGACAGGAGATATCAACTTATGAATAGTAGCTTGCTCTATGGAAAACTAAAGGTTAATTCTAGCTGGAGCTCTCCACAGATAACCAGGCAGTTACTGCAGTTCAGCTGCTAGTGCTCAAGCGGATAACAGTGAATCCTTTTGTTGCTTTAACCCTTTCCCTGTTATGTTCCTATGGCAGAGGAAGTCTAAAGTAGGGTGACCAGATGTCCTGATTTTATAGGGACAGTCCCAATTTTTGGGTCTTTTTTTTAAATATAGGCTCCTATTACCCCCCACCCCCGTCCTGATTTTTCACACTTGCTGTCTGGTCACCCTAGTCTAAAGCAGGGAGCAACACCCAGTTGGCCTAGCTGTGGGAACAACTAGTAGATGGGGATGCTGTGATCTGGGGAACCAGGGAGATAGTGGTGTGGATTGTACGATTCCACACAGAAAAATAGGCACAGGCCTGTAACTGGGGAAGGGGTGCCTAACAAGAGACATAACGAGGGTCAAAATTGGTCAGAAGTTTGATATGGCTCCATTTTTACACTTGTCCCGTGTCTTGAGAAATCTTGTAATGTTCCACCTTTCCATTGGTTTGATTTTTAACTGAGCAAGACTGAACATAACACTAAAGTGGAATTTCTTTCACATGCCTGAGCAGACAGCTGAACACTGCGCTATTATTTAAAAGCACACTTACAAGCTGCTCCAGCATATCCTTTCACAAACACCCAAGCTGAAGCTGGTAATTACTTTTCACTGCCTAATTTCATTTCTTACATTGTAGTTTGTTATTTCCAATGGAGGTACCTAGAACTTCATTTCATGACTATTATATAAAGTCAGATTTTACTCCGGTAATACAGAGTCTTACATATAACTCATCCTATTTGGTATGATCTGTAAATAAGGCAGTTCAAATGGTTAAAGTTAAAAAAAGTAAATCCACAAATCCCCTGCTGCTGCGCTTAAGCATTTAAAATTAACACAGTGCAAAAAGCAGTTTGCTTGCAGTTAATTACTTCTATTGTGTATTGTACAAAACTATTACATCTCACCAAGAAGAATTTGACAGCTGTCCTGATACACCTTTTGTTGCAACCTTTATGCAATTTTATAGTCAGAGGTGGAACTAAGGATTCCGAGTAACCTCACCTCTCAGAGAAGCAGGTCAGTAGGAAGGTTCAAATTCTTGGCATCATCAGAACTAATTACAGCAGCTCAAACTGAAAGTCAGCCTTCTGTACTGGATTTTGGGGAAAGAACACCTATTACATTTAATTCAAGTGGAACTGAATGACCGATATTCCCAACTAAAATATGAAGTTCTATTTTATAATTCTCGTCTACTCATTTGCTCTAGAATCTATTAGCAACAGAATTTTGTCTTTTCTATATGGAGGTCAGAAATGTGAATTTGTCATTTAAAAAGAGAAGCTTACTAAAAAATTAGAGTTTTTCCATGTCAAGCCAAATTAATTTTGGAAGGTTCAGCAGGTTCTCTGTATTAGAGAAGGAATCATAACAGTGAGATGGCCACACTATGGATGTGGAGCAGAGGCTGACTTTAGATCTATTTATTTCAGAGTTGCTCTGCTGGAGACAGGAAAGATTGTAGGGGACATGAGGAAGCTTCCCATAGAGGAAGTACTTTTCTGTAAAAATAAAGAAATTGTTTCTTGCTTTTTAAAGAAGTCACTTAGGCTGGGAAGAAGTTACAGCTGTATGTCATTTAGAGATCTACTCATTCTAAGACATTAAAATCTGTCAACATCAATTAGGTTACCAAAGACTTCATGATAAAAACAAAGTGCATGCTCCTTATAAATTCATCTGCTGCTTATTCCTGGTTGAAGTCGGAGTGCTCTGTGAAGTCGCTCATCTATACATGCACTAACTGCTATCAGAGCAGGATGGACTTGGGGCAGGAAATAGAAAACAGGACCAAACACCAGAGCGCAGGAAGTTACTCCCATGTAAACATCCCTAGTAGAAAGTTGTTAGAATACTCTACACAGAAGAGTTTATGCTCCATGAATACTGACAAAGAAGGGCTGCATCTGTGACTAGCTTAGAAGTAGCCCTTAATGGACTAGTAAGCACCAAAGAAGCTTTACGTTTGGAAGTCTCATGCTCTTCCAGTCCACCTAGTCAGCTAGACTCTACAGTGTCTTCAGAGTAGAAGTGTTCAGTTAAGGGACTATACGAGATAGGAAAAAAGCAAATTTGATCATTCAGTAAATCTCCAACTTCAAAGCTATAAAATAATCCTATTTCTGTATATTTGAGATGTTTTAATCCATCAAGTACTTTAAAAAAAAGAATTACATTATTCAACTTAAAATATGGAAACAAGTAGCAAGTCTAGCAGAGTTGGAGTATCCATAAAAGTGTAATGGAGAAAAATAGATACAAGGTGGGCAAGGTAATATCTTTTATTGGACCAACATCTGTTGGTGAGAAGGTGGTCACCTGAAGAACTCTGTGTGGCTCAAAAGCTTGTCTCTCTCACTATAACCTCTCCCACCTTGTTTCTCTACTATCCTGAGACTGACACAGAGCTACACTGCATACATACATGGAGAAATGTGTAAGACCAACATACTCAATATAACTAATATTTCAACAAATTTTAGCTTGCTAAGAAATACAAAGAGCACCTTTCCTTGAAGAAAAAGCAGCATGTATTATGCAAAGGCAATTTTTCTAAGTTAGAAAGAGGTACAAAGGTTACTAAGAAACAATGACTGAAGGCTACATAAATTAAATATTAGCCCAGTGGCTAAAAAACCCCATACTGAAAGAGGCGCTCACAAATGCTTCAGAGCTTAGCTTGTCCTTGGTGGAAAGGATATAGTATATACTGGATCAGTCAGTCTCATCTACATTTTTCAGACAAGCTCATCAGCTTCTGTTTGTGCACCTAAATGAAATGGCCAGATTTTCATAAGTGCTCAACAGGAACTGCTCTTTTCTACATCTGGTTCAAAGCCTCCACTTCTCATTTAAAGAAGAATGTATAACTAAACCTGGGGGTGCAACTCCAGTATTGGAGGTAATACTGGAGCTTGTCATAGTATCAGAGCTTCCGCCGTTAAATCTTTTCAACTTTATAGAAGGTATTAATTTAGTGACATCAAGCCTGCAACTTCTATGCATCCTTCAGCTAATCTCAGGGTTCCAAGATCCATGGTACATTGGTCTGTCTATTTGTGTGTCAAGAATCCTGACCAGTTCAGAGTAAAGCTAAAGATTCACAAAATTAAGACTGAAGCGTTAAATACAATACAGGAGCATCATGCTGTTTTAAGCAGCAAATATTTTGGTTTGCAAGTCCATAAACTGAGGCTAATAATGGTTCTTTCAACCTAAATCACAAATAGATGGAGAAAGTACTGTTATTAAGCTATAGGTATAGCACTGAAGAATTTGTTTTGCAAGATATAAGGAAAGTTAAGATAGTCTTAAAATATTAAACAGAATTCACTATTCATTTTAAAGCAATACTAGCAAACCAGAAATTTACAATATTAAGTTTAATTTGTAATTGCTAAACTTTATTGATTTAGTAATTTTAAAAAGGTACTATTTTCAACACTTGCAGGAGAAAGGAGAATATGAAAAATAGTGCAACATACTGAAGTGAAGGGCTAAACAGACATTTTTTTCAGGACAGGGCATCTGCCTCCAGACTACTTTTCCCTGTGAAATTCTGCTTTTTTATAAAAGATGCCTATTCATGTCGTGTACAGCCACTACACGAAGCCAGACACGTTGCAACGACTGCCACTCTAATAAGGGGAGTGATGTTATTAGCCAAAACAAGTTTTATCCGTTCAGCTAGAGAATTGTAGGGGCAATTAGGACGCTCCCGCAGTAGCTAGCAAGATTTAACAGTGGTTACCCTCCTTCGGCACTCAGCTACCCAAACGCAACCAAGGGCTACCACGGAAGAGATGAAGAGGCCCAGAGAACGGAAGATATCAGAGCCCCCCCGAGAAGCCAAAGCCACATGGCCCTGCGCCGCTGTGGCTGGGTTGGCTTGGGCAGGTCCCGGCTCCCGGGGTGGCAGCGGTGGCTACGGCCCGGCGTGCCACGTCTCAAGCTGCGCTACAGAGCAGCTCGAGAGCGGCCCGTCTGAGGGCTGTGGAGCGGGAACAGCTACTGCGGCGGAGCCGCCGCGCCTTGCCAGACAGGGCGCCCCTGGCCCGGGCGCCAGGGAAGGGCCGGACGCGGCTCGGGCCAGGCGCGCCGGAGACCCACGAGCCGCCCAGCACCGCGGGAATCGACCCCGAGACCAGCCCCCCCCCCCCGCGGAGCCGGAAGAGGGGCCCTACCCGGCGCGGGCCCGCCGTGGCCCTGCAGCCCCGCCGGCACCTCGCCGCTCTCCAGGATGCTGAAGCCCTCGTCGTTCTCGATGCCCGCGATCTCGCTCTCCTGCTGGGCCAGGAAGGCGGCGGCCGGGTCCTCCTCGCCGCCGCTCAGCGCCCCGTTCCCCACGCCGGGGCTGTCCCCGGCCGGCGGCTGGGCGGGCGGCGCGCCGAACAGATCGAACTCGGCCATGGCAGCAACGGACACGGAGCGCGACGGGCAACGGCTGGGGCGCGAGCGAGGACAACTTCCGGTCCGAGACCGACACTTCCCCTTCGCTCCCCCGGAAATCTAACGCCGGGGAGGGCCCGGCGGGGACTGAGGGCGCCACTCACCAATGAGCTGAGAGCACAGAGGAAACACTCAGCCAATCAGCGAGAGGCAGGAGCAGGGGACGGCAAACCCGCACGTGACTCCAGCAGCGCCCTGAGACGGGTGAGGCAGGGACGTGAGTGGCGCTGGGACCAATCAGCATCCCCCACTCCATTCCATTCCCCCCTCCCCTCTCCCGCTAGGAGTAGGGGCGGGTGAGGTGCTCCACTGTACGGCGCTGTGTGTGTTCGTGCGCCCCCAGGGGCATTGCACAACTGTCTTGTGTATACACGTGTCCTCTGTGGGGGTTACATTGTCTGTATTCCGTGTGGGCGGGTGTGACAGTGTGGGCGTGTGCACTCTGCTTGCACGCGCGTGTGAATCGCGGTGTGTCTGTTACATTGTGCATTAGAGACAGAGGCGTGGGAGGGCCGGTTCTCCAGCTGTGCACGGCTCCGATGCTGTTCCAGACTCCCCGTGTAGGGACAGCCACACAGTCAGCTAAAAACAAAACTGTGGAAGTAGGGTGCCTGCCTCCCTTGTGAGTTTGTTTATGGGACAACTAGTATGTTGTGATGTCATCACATACCATCAAAATGTCATCACCCGCCCAAAGGAAATGCAGACCGACCATTCCCTCCTGCTTCAGATGTGTTTTACTAGGAAATAAGTCAGTAAACACCGGGCCAGTACGGCAGAAGAGTTTTCCCCAAAAGTGTAATAAATGAGTATTACACGTTCTGCTGCCTGCTGTGGAAAGTTAGAGACAACAATGCAAGATGCTAAATTTGCTAGAGGTTTTGCAATTCAACTCCAACGTGAAGTCAGAACAAGGATGCATTTCTTTTAAAAAATAATCTTGTGAAGACAATACAATAAAAATAATAATTCCCATTTCTTATATATAACACTTTTCATCTATAGAACTCAACGCACGATACAAAGGAGGTAACAAAGTTCAGTGGAGTGTATTCCATGTTCCTCTTGGAGTCCTAAGTGACCCTACCATATAGTTTGTTCTCTCTTCACAATTCCACCCTTTTAAGGCCTCATCCACCGTTCTTTCATTCCTAATACCTTCCCTTAATCAGCTAGAGCAGGGGTCAGCAACCTTTCAGAAGTGATGTGCCGAGTCTTCATTTATTCACTCTGATTTAAGGTTTCACGTGCCAGTAATACATTTTAACATTTTTAGAAGGTCTCTTTCTATAAGTCTATAATATATAACTAAACTAGTGTTGTATGTAAAGTAAATAAGGTTTTTAAAATGCTTAAGAAGCTTCATTTAAAATTAAATTAAAATGCAGAACCGCCCAGAGCGGTGGCCAGGACCCGGGCAGTGAGAGTGCCGCCGAAAATCAGCTCGCGTGCCGCCTTCGGCACACGTGCCATAGGTTGCCTACCCCTGAGCTAGAGTGTTCAGCCTTCCTCTCTCTCTTTCTCCTGATGTCCTATGTCTCTGAGAGAAACTGCTGACTCTACACCACTGTGTATTTCTTTGGAAATGATTGCATTCTCACAAACAACATGATTGTGAGGAGTCAAGATCAGGAAAAGAAGAATTCTTAAGAAGGTCCTGATTTCTTGCAAATGCTTCTAACAACAAAGAATAGGGAAGATGGAATAGGGAAGATGGAAATATATAACAACCAGAACTGTCTCTAAATACGTTTTGCATAAGATGTCAGTGAATCTTTGAATAGTTTTCACATTTAGAGCACAGGATAATTGCTATCTCATCTACATCAGAATGGCTTAAATTAATCTGTGGTTTAAAAATTGATGCTCTGTGAGGGGGTGATGAAGAATCCCCTCCATAAATGATTTGACATGACCCAGGGCTGAAGGATGCAAGTGGAAACATCTCGAATTCAGACGCATCTTGAAATATTTTTTGCATCATTCTAACAACCAACTTCTGCTTTTGCTGTCCCAAAGATAAGTGATTTGGGAGGTGCACTCCATCTCCATTGCTGAAAGTTGGGCCCCCCTTCTTCTTACATCTACTGATATTTCACACTCGCAGGTAAAGCTTTGTACAGGGAGGTTAAATGAGTAACTCTCAATAATATAAATCGTAATTGAGCAACTATATTCTTCAGGCATCTCTGAGAATGTGGGATTTGTAAACATGTGCCCACTCTCACTAGAAAGACATTGTGTCGATGAAGTCTTTACTTAATGTTTCTGGCAGCAGCCAGAGCCCCGGGCCCTTTAAATCGCCACCAGAGCCCCGGGTGGTGCAGGCCGGGCAGCGTGGAAGGGCTGTCAGGGGGAGGCTGATCCCCCCGGTCCCAGCCCTTCCACCTGAGGCCCCGCCCCTTCTGGGAGCCCAGAGCTGGGCCCCCGTACTGGTAACTAATTTTTCTTACTTTCACCCCTGCCTACAACTGGCATTTATCTAGAAAATGACTAGCATTCGCAGAACTGTAATGCACAAGAGCTGGGGGGGTACAGAAATCAAAAACTGATGACAGTTAACATTAAGTGGGCATGGGTGACTAGGGTCTGATCCAAAGCCTATTGAAGTCAATGGAAAGATTCCTACTGTCTTCCATGGACTATAGATTATACTCCTAATCCTCATCTTTTTTAAAATCTGTGACAACTAATTTGCAACAGAGGGTCCTGTGGCACCTTTAAGACTAACAGAAGTATTGGAGCATAAGCTTTCGTGGGTGAATGCCCCCTGCCTTGCATCTGATGAAGTGGGTATTCACCCACGAAAGCTTATGCTCCAATACTTCTGTTAGTCTTAAAGGTGCCACAGGACCCTCTGTTGCTTTTTACAGATTCAGACTAACACGACTACCCCTCTGATAACTAATTTGCATATATTCCCTAGTTTAGCTAGAGCCATTTGATACATACTTTGAAAAAGATGAGACATGTTAACATACTATAGCATATAATCCTTATTACTTATTCAGAATCAAGTTAATATTCAATGAATCTGGCTAAAGATTCTAGATTCTCTGAGTACGCTTAAAAGAGTGATCCAATTTCTAAATACCTATCCTCTTTTTGGCACATCTCTTACGTATGTACTTGTTGTGAAAGCTTTTCCTTTACAAGGACAGTCCATATTTTACTTACCACCCAATTCTTTTATATCCGTTTCTTTCCACTACAATTCCTCTTCCCGCTCCAGTGGACCTGGATATGACTCAACTTTTCAGATAGATTTGTCATCTTGAGAGTTAATTAAATGTAGATGACTAAGGTGGAGTGGAGAGAAGGGTGTGTCTAAACCTCTCAGTCACTATTCTCTGTTTCTCACAGTGCCTACAATGTGCTAATCACTTTCCAAAGATAAAAGGCACAGTTCCTACTCAAAAGAACTCACATGGATGGAAGGTGGAAAAAGAAGGATAACATACAAATAAGTAAAAGAGCTTTATGGTCCTAAGCAACATTTTGATAGTACTAAGTGATCCAGAGTGGGGGTATGGTCTTTCTTTTTGGCATAGCCATGTAGACTATCCCAAATAACTCTGTACCCTTGCTGTTGTTATAAACTGGTTAGGGTTTGGTAGTGGTAACAATAACAGTGGGTTTTCAGGAGGTATGTGAATGAGGAGAAAGAAGTGGATCTGTGGACCAGCTCAGAAAGGGCATTCCATGCATGAGGGGTGGTGTGGAGAAAAGCACAGAGATAAGCAGTCAAGTGGCACCAGCAGCAACAGGGAGGGAAGGAGGGTGATGTGAAAAGAGGCCAGGAAGAATAAGTAAAGAGGGTTTTGAAGGCAAGGACAACAAGCTTGAAGTAATGGAATGGAGGCAGGGAAGCTAGTGGGTGAGTCACAGAGGGAGTGACATTGTTTCCTTGCCCGATAGTTTCACAATCTTAACAGCTATTCTGTGACTGGACTGGAAGAGGCCAATGTGAGTGTTTGGGCGTGCAGAGCGAGTTACAGTAACTCTATATAAAACGCTATCAGCTTGAAATAAATATCTACTAAGAAACAAGAGCAAGTTACCTGTTTGCAGCCATACCTGAAGCACTTTTTCAAGTAAAGCAAATGATCTCTTCCTCAGGGGAAAGGCTGAATTATAAAGAATAAAAGTACTAACTGGGGAATGTAAGCAACTTCAAATTCCCATCTAAATAGACTTACTTTACCCCCAACCCCACAATAGGAAAGAATGCACAACACCAGTGAATCTAAATATTGACAGTGACATGGAAATACTTCCTTACTGAGGAGTTAGTGAATTAAATCCGGAAAAGATAACACTGAGGCCCCATTCAGCAAAGCACTTACATACATGCTTATCTTTACACATGTGAGTAGTCCTATTGATATCAGTGGCCTGAGTAACAACAGTGAAGACTGAAGTTCTCCAGCTAAAGGCTGGCCTGCCAACTTGCTTCAACCTTGACCTGAGTGGGAGAGTCATTCTCCATAGCATTCAGTTCTTGGGGTCTCTGCTGAAGCTGCTAAGGACAGTGCTGGTGGTTTCTGATGTAAGTACCTATCTACAGGACTGATACCTCAACTCATGTCACGTAATCCAATGCCCAGCCGGCAGAGAGTAAAGAATAAAACTCCATCTACATTGGGAAACTGGCCCGTTCCTGCCAACACTTGTCCGCAATGGAACCCTCTGAACTGGTGATGAAAAGGGTTTTACTTCTAGTGTAGGTAGGATAAGAGCAATTTCAGCAATTTCAGCACCACTGCAAATAACTGTTTTATTTCCATCTCTTTTAGGGTATGCCTTCACGGGATCTGGAGGTGTAATTTCCAACATGAGAAGACATACCAGCTAAAACAGAAGTGTAGCCACAGCAGCAGGAGGAACTCGCCACCTTGCATACCTAGGGTCTCAGATGGGATTGTACGTGGGACTGCTACACTTCCATTTTTAGCGCATTAGCTTGATCACACCTAGCGCAGGTATGTCTCCTCAAGCTGGAAATTACATCTTCCAGCTCTACGGTAGACGTGCCCTTACTTTCAGCCTTACGTCTCCCTCAATAATGTAAGCAAAAATCCTCATCAATCCACCTACCATACTCCTTCTAGGTCTCTAAAATCATTCCTGAGTCCATCAAAGCCTCAAATATTCTTGGTAAGTCTCAATCACACTTTCCGTAACTGTGAGGAAAACAGTTCTGTACCATCGACACTAGCCATGAAAGCATTCTCAACATTCGTTTGGGAAGATCCATTGCTGGCAGCCATCATCACTTTGTAGCATAGACGAGGCTCTTGAGTCACTTCAGGACCCTGGGTCAAGCTAATGACACACTCCATATCCCTGTACCACTCTCTGGCCACCTCTGTATTTTTTAAACTCTGAGTTTTCCCTGACTACCCAACCATATCAACTAAATATACCTCCTTTGAATATTAACATATCTTCTAACCCCCGACCTGATCCTACTTCCATGTAAGTCAATGGCTAAGCATAAGAACATAAGAATGGCCATATTGGGTCAGTCCATCTAGCCCAGTATCCTGTCTTCCAACAGCGGCCAATGCTCCAGAGGGAATGAACAGAACAAGTAATCATCTAGTGATCCATTCCTGGTCGCCCATTCCCAGCTTCTGGCAAACAGAGGCTAGGGACACCATCCCTGCCCATTCTGGCTAATAGCCATTGATGGACCTATCCTCCATGAATGTATCTAGGTTTTTTTTTAAGTAACTATTGACTTCCATGGGAACAAGAGCAGGCCTTTGATTTGTAAATAGATGTAGATATCCTTTGTTGCACAGCATTCTTTTGAACCTGGCCAGACCCAAATATGGAATGCAACGTGTGACCGAGACCCAAAATGAGGGGCACCCAAAAAATATTCATGCATGAAATTTAAAACACCGTCAGACTCCTTTCAGTTTAAGAACTCTTTCTATAATCTCAGGCCCATGATTCTCTATTGCTGAAATAAAGAATCTGCAAAGTGAAGGAACATCAAATTTGTAATTTTGGGATACAAATAAGTGACTGTTCCTTGGAATGAGGGACCACTGATGGGCATGCTAAATAGTAACATCCACTGGAATCTGCTATGACATAAAGAAACAAAGTGAATTAATAATGTATCATTTGTTTGTATCAGCGATTCAATCATTCTTTATTGCTAGGAATTGTATTTGTTTTTTCCAAATTAACTTATTACAATTTTTCGGAGAATCTTGCAAGGTAGTTTAACTGTACAGCAAGCTGGGCAATCCAGAGCTTCCGGAGGATCGGACAAAACTTTCCATTCCCCTGTCTTTTGGTCTAACAGGTAGGCATTTGGATTGACAGAATAATCTTCAGGACGCTTGTCACCTGCACAAATGATGCCTCCACACACGAACACCTTGTTGTCACCAATAGAGCATACTGCATGAGACAAATCCAAAGTATAGTTATTTGGCAAGAGAGGCACAGTGTTCGTGGACTTGTTGGTTTTAATCTTCTGCAGGTTTATGTTCAGACTTTGTTTGTGGCTCTGTATGCTCAGGATGTTGTCCTGTTGAAAAGACAACAGAGGTTTGTGATTGAATTCAATGGGAAAGGTGAGGTACTGTACCACTTCTCCTGTCTGAGTGTCAAAACAATCCACCATCCCTACTCGGGAGAAACGCCCATTGACCAGGCATCTTCCCGTCACAATATAAATAGACTTGTCTTCCTTTGTGATCAATGCAGTTGCATCCATAGGAATGCTCATCTTCCCAGCCAGTGTCCACTTCTCTTTCCTCTCGTCATACTTGTAGATGTTAGAGACATATTTTCTTGGGGCTGTGCTGCCTCCTACAGAGTACACCACTCCCCCACACGTCACCATGGTATGGAAGACCAAACCTATGGGCAGATCAGGCAGTTTAGTCCAGGAGTTGTTATCTATATCATACCTCCAGGCAGTCTTTAAGCCAGATATCTGCTCTGTTGTTCCTCCAGAAACGTAGATGTACCTTCCTACTGCAGCTGCACTGAGAGCGGCTGCTTTATATGGCATCTCCGTTAGTTTTAGCCACATGTTCTCCTCAATAATGTAAGCAAAAACCCCATCATTGAATCTACCATGCTCTTTCTGGCCTCCTAAAATCACCACTGAGTCCATTAAGGCCCCCTTTCTTTGGAAAAGCAGCAGACTTTGAGGAATTTCTTGCTTTCTGTCACTCAAAATGGTCTCCATCTGGGCCAGGGGGCCAGAGTGACTCTCAAACAGCAGCACTTCGCGGCTGGCAGCCAGCAGCGTCTTGGTCGAGATACCAGTTAAATGAATGTAGGGGAAGAACTTTTTGAAATACTTATCTCTTTCTCCCCGTTTGTGTTTCACCCACTGGAGCAGGGCAAGGAGTGCTTGATCCTCGTTCTGCACGTGAAGGTTCTCGTCCTTTAGCAGTTTGCCAAAGATCTGGTGGGGGCACTGCAGGAGGTCTGAAATTCCCTCTGGGCCCGACCAGTAGTGGAAGTTGTCACGGATACCAGTGTAGGCACTGTTTGCCACCTCTTTCAGCTCATAAGTGTTGGCTAGGAACAGGTAGCACAGGCAGTTGTTCTTCTTGAGGGACCTAAGGAGGAAGTCAGAGCAGTGGGCTCTTAGAGACTCCAAGCTGAAGTAGTTAGCCCCTTTCAGCAACTCCTCCACATTCTTCTCAGACACCAACACCTTACCAGTGTAGAAATAGTCTAGCAGCTGCTCCACCAAGGTAGGATTCAGGAAATTAGCATCGATGATGATAAAGAGCTCATCACCTATCTTCATGTCATTGCTTGAGATCAGATTCTTCACGTGGGTAGACACAGCTGCCAAGACATTGAGGTGGGCAAAGAAGACCTGCTGGTCCACACTGAGTACCATGTCGCAGAACTCCCTATTCTTTCTCTGCTTGTTGAGGGCCTGCAGGACCAAGCTGTTGTGGTTCTTTTCTGTGAACTGCATCTTCATGTTATTAGTATGGTTGGGCAAGAAACAGGGATGAGAGTGCAAGCTGTAGGAGGACTACTTGTCAGGTGTTATGAAAGCCCCACTTGGTGACAGAGGAGTGATGTCATCAAGTATAGCGGCCAGGTCACAATTCAACACCTGTGACATGTAGAAAAAGAGTCTTTTAACAATCTGGCTAGCTGTGATATAGAGAGAGTATGAATTGCTGTAGTATCAAGGCATGGAAATAGTAAAATAAGAGAGGCACAAGACAAACCAGACTGGGCTCTTCTCTCACCTACCTGGGGTAAGAGCTATATATGCATTTATATAAAATCATTTTTGCCCCATCACTATGGCTAGGTTAGGCGTTTGCAGGAATATGCATTTTGCACTGAGCTTTCAAGGTGGTGGATCTGGAATGCATTCTGGTCTCCCCTGGTAGATTATTTCACTGTGTAGGGTCCAGTACCCAATTCACCTTGCCTTCAGCTGCCAATATTCTTACTCTAGGAGCATCTGTGTCCCCAAGAAGCACTGTGGTCTTATAAGTAGGTAACCTGGCTCCAGCCCATTAAAGACTTTGAGGTTAGGACCGGATATTGAAGTGGGCCCATTCCCAGAAAGGGAATGTGGAACTCTGGTGTCATGTGTTCCTTGCAACTCAGTAACCGGCTGCTGCCAAGTGAAAAAGCTGGAGTTTTGGGTTGGCCCTCATCCATCACCCCAAGTGGAGGGAATTACAGTCACACGATCTAGAGGTGACAACATGGACTGTGAGATCTTTGTCTGATCAAAGAGGTGAAGTCTCCTGTATCTGCAGAGGTGGAAGAAGGCATTCCTGGTATTGTTGTTACCTGGTTCCCAAGAAGCAGGGATGAGTCTTGCAGTGCTCCAAGTTACCTGGGTAATCTTGACAGGTGCCTTTGGTGGTCATGTTTTTTTAAGATCCTCAGATTGTTTACCTCTTCCTACCAGCTATCACTTCTGTCTCACCTGGATTGAGCTTCAGTCAGGGGCTTGTCTCCTGTAGGCATTGTGATGTCTGTGTCTCATCTGTGGGCTTATCTCACATAGGCTTTGTGACACCAGCACTGCTGAGAATGAGCTGTAAAGCCTGTTGTTGACATCAGCACATTGATAGCACTGGAGCCTATGATGCCTAATGATTTTTCCTAAGGTTGTTGAAAAGGAGAGGGCAGGACTGATCCCTGCATGATGGCTTGGAGACAAGGAGCTGTTGCCCATCACTACTCTCTGATCTGTTGGAGAGAAGCGACTGGATCTAGATTTGAATTATACTGCTCACCCAGACAGGTGATGAAAGCAGGTCAGTAAGACCTTGCAGCTGACGCCTGTGAATCAGTCAAGAAGTATGAGCATGGAGGTTTCAGCTCCGGCCACAACAACAAGGAGACCATAAGTGCAATGAAACCCATTTCTGTATTGTGACCTGGTCTGAACCCTGCTTGTGAAGGTTCTTGGATGCTGGCAAATGTACATTCTATTGGAGTTACATCATTGATAATGTTTGTATGATTTTACTTAGGTAGGGCAGGTGGTGATCTGTGAGACTGTTGTTGTCCAAAGCTGGTTTCTGGAAAACTGGATGGACTATTAGATGCTACAGGAATGTGGGCAGATGGCCTTCCCTGTTAAAAATTTTGACTTAGCTAGTTTTTGCTGGATTTCACCAGCCATGATGAGTAGGGATATGATTTCTGGAAGTCTTTCAGAGTTTCTAGTGTTACCGTGGTCCAGAATGCTTGCTATCCCGACATAGTTCTATTAACTTCAGTAGGATTACACTCCATAGTAAGCACTAGGCCTCGGAGTAAGTAGTTGCAGGACTGGGCCCTAATTTTGTCCATTCACATTTGGAATCAAAGAGTCTACTTACATGAGTACGGTGAGCAGGACGTGGCCCACTCTCTGTCATGAGGCTTCATACCTGCTGGAGAAGCTCAAACGATTCATTTCTGTGTCTCTACAAAATAGTGGCTATTTTTAAAATAAGAGATTTATAGATTAGTGGATTTACAAAATAGATGGATAGATAGATAATTTAAAATTCCCCTCTGCTTTCTTTTTCTTTTTCCAGGATCTGGTCTCTTTCACACGTGATCACTCTCTCTTCTTTCTCTGTTTTTGCCCCAAATATTAAGGCTCTTCTTCCATGATAAAATGTCTACAGTTTTGAAATCTCAGTTCTTCAAGTAACTGAAGATTTATGGTGATCTCTTTTAATATGATTTGTTCAATATGTACATTAGCTTGTGTGCTAGCCCTTCTCAGGATAGACAAATCAGCAGTATTGTTCTCTCTTGACCCTTCACCTAGTCTCCCAACTTCATGTCTCTTCCCCCTCCTGCCACACTATGAAAACCTCAGCATTTTTGGAGATTGCAACATCAGAAATAAATCAGCCAATCATCACATTCCCCTTCTTCTTCTCTCTTCCCAAATTGCTGCCTCCCCTGTGGGATTCTGACATCAGAAACAAGTCAGATAACAATGTTGTAATATTGAGGCAAGACATCCAATCATCACCCGGATCTCTATTCCTTCTCTTCTCCTCCTATTCATAGTGTCTTCTGGTCCTTTGCACACTTCAATCCAACTGTCTCACATTTAACCTTTCTTTACAAAACAAAGGCCTTGCCCTGCAACCCTTGTTCACAAGAGCCGTCTCCTTGGCCTCAGAGCAGTAAGGAATAATCACCTGAGTAAGGGTCTGTGGGCTGGCGCCCCCCAGTGTGTCAGGGCCCCCCTTTGGACAGACAGGGCGTTGTGCAGAGTCTGCTCAGAACAGAGTAGGAGGTCAGTTCACCATTCTTGTCTGAGTCTCTGCAGGCCTGTTCTGAAGGCAAGGATGTTAATTCCTGTCCCACTGGGTGGGGGGAGGGGGGGGCAGACTTCCCTTCTGTTTATCTGGGGTTTATCTTGCCCTGACCCTCGAAGGGCCTGGAACCCCTTTTGCTCTTAACTCTCTGTTAAGGAGTAAGTAGGGGAACCCAGCCCTCCCTCCCCCCCCACACACACACTCCACTGGGTTTCAGCTCAGGGCCCCTAATCCAGGCAGGCAGAATCAGTCCTCCACAATTCTCCTGCTTTCCCCTGAGCTCCTTCCTCCCTCTGTTGGTTCTGTAGGCTTCTGCAGCCTGTGGCTCTGGTCGGCTCTTCTCTGGGTCTTTGTCACTGTACGGCAGCTGGTTACCAGTGTCTTTCTCTGGCCTGTTTGTTCCTCTGGTAGCCGCCTTTCTGCTTCCCAGCTCTTTTGTTCTCCGAGTTTCTGGGAGGCTGCCCATCAGCACTGGCCAGCAGTTTGACACCCTGGCACCCCCTTATTCACCACTGTCATGTAATTAGGATATGTTTTGTACAAAGTATGCCTTGTGAGGTATCATTCTAAAAGTCTTGCTCTGCTAGACATTAATATCTCATTGGATTGTACGTGCTATCATCATATGTGAAGTTATGAGGTTTGGCTATGTATGTGTTACTGAAACATGTGAGGTTGAAAACACCCACAAGCCTTTCAGGTACACCAGCAAAAAGGCCAAACAATGTTAATGGCTCATTGAGAAAATGCACACAAGCAAAAGGATTACCCCAGGAGCTGTGTACAATAGAAACCTCTCAGAGATAGCACTACACAATGGGAACTGTTTGATCCAGGTCATAGAATCATAGAATATCAGGGTTGGAAGGGACCTCAGGAGGTCATCTAGTCCAACCCCCAGGTCACAGCAAAAGAGCTTTCCAGCAAGTGGGGAGAAGATATCAAAGGGGGAAATGACATCACGATCTAGTATATTAAGCTCAGTTTATGGTTTTGTTTATTTAATAGGTAATCTGCTTTTATCTGTTTGCTATCACTTATAATCACTTAAAATCTATCCTTTTGTAGTTAATAAACTTATTTTATGTTTTAATCCAAACCAGTGTGCGTTTGACTAAGGTGTCTGGGGAAAATCTCAGCTTGGTTATCACAAGTGTGCATGGTCCTCTTCACATTGAGGGAGAGGCGGACCGGGTATTAAACTCATCTACTATCCAGATTTGACCAGGGCAGGACGGTACTGCTCTGGGGTCCTAGGCTGGTGGTTAGAGAGCCTGCATGTAACTGCAGCTGGGTGTGTCCCTATCTGTGTGAATGCTGGTGAAAGTGTAAGCTTGGAGGGTTTTGCAGCTTGTCACAGCAACACTGTATCAGAGGGAGCCCAGACTGGTGGGTCAGAGGACTCAGTGGTACCCCCGTTCCAGATGGCACCCCGTAGGCAACCCGTCACAAACAGTACCTGCATTAACCTCTTGGTTGCCATGCCAGCCTGGGATATACACACCCCATTGCAGGATTGGGTCCCAAATCTTTGCTCCACCCTTTTTGATGCCCACGTATCTCTGCATAAATATACAAATTGATTTACCTTCTACTTGTCCAAATCAGATCAGAGGAGACATAGTTTGCTGCAGAGAGAAATATACAAAACAGATCCATAACGGAACACACAATAAACAGGGCATGCCAGTTTGTGCGACCAGTGGAAATTGCAGATAAAAACATTTTCTCCTTCAGGTGATGATTCAGATTAAGAACATTGTTATAACTATGTTATAATGGAACATGGAAAAAGATTGCATGACAGATCATCCTCAAGGTGTATTCACAGATTGTTAATCTGCCCATGATTCCTTTTTGATATGGGGTAGCATTAATGCTCAGAATGAATTACCGAATTATAGAAGTCCCACATCTCTGAAATCAGACTGTGCCGGGTGACACCACTAGTCAGGACAATCAACAGACCAAAGCACAGTCATTCAGACCAGCACAAGAGGCAGACAGCTGTGGCGGTGAAGAAGCTTATTGGGGTGATTAGATGTAAAGGTGGAACAGACAAACAGGATGCAAACCTGTTTAACCACAGATTGAGGAATGGATCCAATGGAAAAAATAGCATGTGATCACGTAATTGAAGACTTTATCATAATGCATATGTGCATACTGCTTAGCCAGTCCCAGTCTCCCACCCCTGGCTTCTTGCCTAATCTGTCTCTCTGCTGCCCACTGGCTCCCAGTCCATTCCCATATCCTGCCTCGCTCTCAGTCCCAGTCTCCTTGCCCAGACAGTCCCAGTCTCCCCCACCCCTACTCCCAGTTTCCCTCTCCCTCCCCAACCAGCATCCAGGCTCAATCTCCTCGCTTGTCCCTTCTGCATTTGAATCAGGCAGCTTCCTCCTTCATGCTTTCTGGTAGGTCACTGAGAGCACAGGAGAGAAAGGCTCCCTGTTTTCTATTACAGTTCCAGACCCAGCATGGCCTGGCACAGTCCAGAGCAGCAATTGCAGGGAAAGTCCAGCTCAACCACCGGCTGGAGCATGCTGAGTGTGGATGGAATTTTCAGAGAATTTAGCTTCTAAAATCTAAGTCTGTAAAGAGCATGTGCAAACTGTGATTTTTCAAAGGCCACATTTGAGCAGATTTTCACAGGGGAAGCAAAAGTTACATTCCAGACACAAAGGCCACCTCCCTGTCAAATTTCAAGTTCCTGCTCCAAAACATGGTGGCACTAGATCATTTCAAAGGAAAAGTCCCCAAAACCTTTTAACATGAGCTAAACATTATATTTTCCCCTAGCCTCAGTCTCAGAAACAGCTGAACTATTTTGGCTAAAATTTTCCACAAAAATTCAGCCTGAGGCAGACACCCAGCATGGAAAATTTTGCCCAAATGGTTGAAGTTTGGTAAAGTTATAAGCACCTAAAAACAGAGTCTTTGAATGGGAAGTGGCAGAGAAGCTTAATAGCACCTATAATTTCTAATGGGAGAAGGGAAGGTCCAGGGGTCCTAGGATTCAGGAGAAATGGGGTCAAGTCCACAGGCTCCTTTATGTGACCTTGGTCAAATCACTTTGTGTGTCTGCCTCAGTTACCCATCTGTAACATAGCACCTGCCTAGGCACAGGGCTTTGTAAAGATAAATACATGATAGCATGTGAGGCACTCAGATTCTATGGCAATGGAGGCTATATAAGTACCTTAGAATGTCTTGTTTTCCATTAAGTCTTAGGCTGTTGCTTAAAGAATTTCATACAGACTATCCTGGTGAGTGAAACCACCTCCAGCCTCTAACAAGAGGGAAGAAAGGATGTATGGAACCTAATCAAAACTCCGGATTCTTGGCCTGACTGCCACAATCGAGGAAGTCCTCTTCTCTGAGGTACGAGCTTGCAAGGCTGCAGTCTGATGGACTTAAGGGAAACACCTACGGATGTCAGACCTGAACCGAATATAAGGGGAAAAAGAAGATGGGGGAAATGAGTCCCAGCTACTGCTGCTCTGCTAGTGCTATCAGGTAGGGGGCTACATCCGAGACAGCCGCCTTGATCCTAGGCAATGATCTTCAGAGGCAATGTTCAAACAGGCTTTTGCAATGGGGGGAAAAAATCAAACTCAGCCTCACACTTTCTCCTCTAAGCAGTTAGAAAAGATTTCACAACTCCCATGAGACTGCAAAAGCCTGCACCTAACCATGTGCATCCATCAAAGGCTTTAGGAATCTTTGAATTGCTAGAAAGTATTAAAGCTTTAAAAGAACTCCAGTATTTGACTTGCAGTCAAACTGTACTGATAAAAGTGCACAGAGTGAAACATGGACACGACTTTCTCATAGCCTCAGGTCACACATTGGCAGAATTTGGGTGGGATCTAATGACAGGGACAATTTCCAGCTGTAACATGAAGGGACAATATTGCCTGCGATTCTTGCACTGTTATCACTAAAGGTAAAGGCTTAAAGGTATATGTGTGTTCTGATTGTACACAAAAACATATATATATATATATTGGCAATACATATTGAGTGAAAACCCAGCCCACCTGAAGTCAAAGGCAAAATTTCCATTGACTTCAACGAGGTCAGGATTTCACCCATTGCATATAGTGTTCATTAAAAAGCAATTGCAGAATTGCTATTGCAAAGTACTTATTAGGAATTCTACAACTTGGAAGAGTTGAAAACTACTGGTTCTGGAGCTCTGTAATTCATAGAAATCGGGAATTCATGTTCTCGAGGCATCTTTTACCTACTTACTTAACTGACAGGGTTGGGCAGGAAACTTGCCTCAAGCACAGGGTGTGCGCTAGTTCTGTGGAGGTGGGAAGAACTTGGCGTGTCTAATGATCCTCTAGGAAAGGAGGCACGGCATCGCCAGCCTGTAATGCAGTAGCACACGCAGTCAAGTCAACGTCCTTGAAGGCTGATAGCTGTGCATCTGTCAAGACACAGTGGAGAAGGACTTCATGGTGTATTAAAACTATGAAGGTCAATACATGTAGATTAGCTGCAGTGAGGACCAGTGGGTAGTTTTTATATGACGGAACCTGAACAAGAGACTAACCGTATCAGACAACTTCCTTAAGAAACCGCTCCAAATATCACAATGTTTGGAGCACAGTTCTGCTCCATCTTTATTAAATGGTGTTTAATAAAGGTGCTTTAATTAGTTGCTCTGTTAATCAATTAAACTGTGTTGAGCCCCTCACTGTAATTATTTACATAGTTCCAAGCATACTTTGTATTAAGTTTACATTTGTAAATGATTTATCTAGAATTAAATGATTAAAAGATGTTTTAATAAATGGTTAATCAATTGTTATAGAGTCGAACACATCAATAGGTTGCTTATAACTGTCTATCATCCTTTCAAATGATGGGCTTATAACCATTTATAATACATATTACTCACATCTGTAACATGCTTAGAACATATTTTACTAACCCTCTGTGAACTATTTATAAATGTAACCTTAATATACAGTGTAACCATTCCTCCTATATACAAAAGGGCCAGATTCTCAAGCAGATGTTAACTCAGCCTCTCTTTCTGAAGTGGCAGTTCTGCACCCACAAATAATGATGTCTTCTTTTGTTCTCACACTCTTTTGCAGGCACAACTAATGGTAGCTTTGATGTCTAACTACTTGACTTATCAGCAAAAACAAGTAGTATGTGGCTAATTACCCAGGAATTGTCATGGGCACAAAACAGCATGCCCAAATCACTAACAAATTAGATCCAGAAAGTGTCTCTTCTATAATGGGTGTATGTACAGAAGTATTCCCAGGGCTGGCTCCAGGCACTAGCGAAGGAAGCAGGTGCCTGGGGCGGCCACTAGAAAGGGGGGCAGTCCATCCGTTGTTGGGGTGGCACGTCCTGGTCGGCGGCGGCGGCACTTCGGCAGCAGCTCAATCGGTCCGCTTCAGTCTTCAGCGGCACTTCGACGGCGGGTCCTTCACTCCCTGTTATCCCCTTCGGCAGCAGCTCAATCAGGTTTTTCTTTTTCTTTTTTTCGCCGCTTGGGGTGGCAAAAAAGCTGGAGCCGGCCCTGAGTATTCCTATTTTTATACATTTGCAGGCTTCTTTACTTAGTATGTATTGTTAAGTACTAGAGACAACACTAAACTTATCTTTTAATTTCCCCTTGTCTTGTGACTGATTATTCACAGTTTCAAGAGATTATAACCTGGAGGCTTTTAGCCTAATAACACGACCCTTAAGACAATACTCTGGTACAGCTAATATAGAAGGCTTATGGAAATAACCATCTGTTCTGCATGGCTTATACAAACAAATCAAATAATAATAATACTTAGCATCTGTACCTTGTTTTCCATCATCCATAGATCTTGGTGCATTACAAAATTAGGAAGCCATTATTATCTTCAGATGGGGAACGGAAGCACAGTGTTCCATTATGGCAAGGGTATTCACAGTTTATAAAACATACCGAAAGTATTTCTTAGGCCTTGTCTACACACAGTCTTTTGTACCAGTAGAACTATTTTGGTTAGGGATGTGATTTCTCTAATGATATAATTATACCAGTACATCTTCTAGTGTGACTACAGTCATACTGGTAAAAAGGTGCCATATGATAATACAGGTTATTCCCCTTCCCTCTGGGTACTGCTATACTGGCATAAGGCACCATTAGACTAAGGCCTGGTCCACACTAACCCCCCACTTCGAACTAAGATACGCAACTTCAGCTACGTTAATAACGTAGCTGAAGTCGAAGTACCTTAGTTCAAACTTACCGCGGGTCCAGACGCGGCAGGCAGGCTCCCCCGTCGACTCCGCGTACTCCTCTCGCGGAGCAGGAGTACCGGCGTCGACGGCGAGCACTTCCGGGATCGATCCCAGAAGATCGATTGCTTACCGCCGGACCCGGAGGTAAGTATAGACGTACCCTAATACAAGTGTGTCCATAGTAGGGTGTGTCTGTATAGACAAGGGCTTTTGTGACAAAGACTTGAGTATAGACAATAACTTGGTGAACCAAGCCCAGACTCTGCAGAGGTATGTGCCACAACTAACAAGAGGTGCTGACTGCTCCTATTTTGACCCCTTCAAAACTTCACAGACTGGCCCACACTGACAAAAGTTGTGAAGGAGTCTTTTGGAATGTGATACCAATATTTATGTGCCTGCAATCCTTGCCCCTCTGTGCACAGCTGATTCCTACTCCTAGTAGAAATAGGTTTGACAAAGAAGCTCTATTTGGGAGTTGGTCAGAACAAGGCACACATCAATACTGCTTTCGCGGCACATGCATGGGCCTGTTTGGGACTTGATACCAGGAGCTAACCAGAACAGGATGCTAATTTTACGTCCCCATGTATGTTGACTTTCAGTGAAGTGTATTGGAACGCAGAATGGGATACAGATAATACAGACACTCTGGTCCTCACAAATAACATACTGTAGACCTCTATGAACACTTTGCCTCTGATCCATGAAGATATTTTTACAGTGAAATAATGTTCCTTTTCCCCCAGCTTCAAGCCCACAGGCTTCCTGCAGCCCCGGGAGCTTTCTGGGCTGAACAATCTAATGTGATTTAATGTGTATTTTCGTATTAGCATGACAAAAATGCAAAACTATATCGTTTTATAGCATTATCATGGAAAAGCTAAACATGAAAACCAAGCTGACTCAACTCATGGAGTGTCAAATTCAGTTCGTCCAGGAAATCTATTTCCTTTTAAAATTAGCATATCGCCACCTAATGGAACAAGGAGGAAAACATTCAAAACCAGGAAATAAGGTGTACATTTTTAATAGTGGGGCAATATTTTCCCCTAGGTTTTAAAAAAAGCAATCTGAAAAAAAAACCAGAAATTCCATCACGTGTTGTGTGTGGAGTGGGCTCTAGTGGTTCCAGACCCTTCTGCCACTGCACCCCACAAGCCTGACCCTTTCAGCCCTATCCCCTCTAGCTTGTCCTTATTCCAGTCCCAGCCTCCCCCCGTCCTACACTTGACTCCATGTCCCAAGTTCAGTCTCCCCTTACCCCACCTCGGTTCTTTGGCCCAGTCTCCCTATATCCCTACTCCATGCAGGGCCCTAGGTGCTTTGTTGCCCAGGGCAGAAAATGCTGAAGGTTTCAACTGCTCAGTCACGGAGGCCAAACCATAGGCATGCGCACGGGGTGTGCCCAGGCACACCCTAATGCAGGGGTGGGCAAATGGCCCCACTCTCCCAGCGCGGCAAGCCGCGGGGTCCACGCTCCTGGGACGGAGCGCCCAGCCGAGCACAGCAAGCCGCCATCTCCTCCCCTGCCTTCCCCCCTCCCCTGGAGCCATGCCGCCACGCGCACAGCGCTCTGGGGGCCAGGGCTGCGCACTCCCGCGGGGCAGTGTTTGGCTCCGCTGGAAGGCAGACACGCTCCCCGCTCATCCGGAGCCATGCCGCCGCGCGCGCAGCATTCTGAGGGGCTGGGCTGCCCGCTCCCGCGGGGCAGCGTGTCTGACTCTGCGCGGAGCCAAACATGCTGCTAGGAGCCTCATGGTAAGGGGTCCGGGGCCGGGGAGGTTGGATAAGGGGTGGGGGCAGTCAGGGGACAGGGAGCAGGGTGGGTTGGATGGGGGTGGGATCCCCGGGGGGCGTGTCTCTAGAGAGGGCAGTCAGGGAGCAGGGGGGGTTGGATGGGGCATGGGAGTCCCGGGGTTTGTCAGGGGGCGGGGGGTGGATAGGGGTCTGGGGAGTCAGGGGACAGGGAGAAAGGAGGGTCCTGGGGGGGCAGTTAGGGTGTGTGGGGGTCTCTGGAGGGGGTGGTCAGGGGACAAGGAGCTGGGGGGGGGTGGATGAGTCGGGAGTTCTGGGGGGGTCCTGTCAGGAGGCAGGGGTGTGGAGAGAGGTTGGGGCAGGCAGGGAACGGGGGGGTTGTATGGGTCGGGAGTTCTGGGGGTCCTGTCAGGGGGCAGGGTGTGGTTGGATAGGCGTGGGAGTCCCAGGGGTCTGTCTGGGGGCAGGGGTGTGGATAAGCATTGTGGCAGTCAGGGGACAGGTAAGGGGTAGGGTCCTAGGGGGGCAGTCGGGGGACAAGGAGCAGGGAGGCTTAGATAGGGGGTGGGGTCCTGGGGGGCAGTTAGGGGCAGGGGTCCCAGGAGGGGGTAGTCAGGGGACAAGGAGCAGGGGGGGTTGGGAGTTCTGAGGGGGGCAGTCAGGGGGTGGGAAGTAGGAGGGAGTGGATGGGGGCAGCGCGGGGACGGGGCTAGGGTAGGGTGTGGGGGGGGGCTAGGGCGGGGCTCCCTGGGTGCACACCCTAATGAAATGTGCTGCGCACACCTATGGGCCAAACATCAACAAACTGACAGAACTGAAGCGTTGCCAGGTGTCTGGCAAACACTAAAAACTCTCTGGCAGGCAAAGAATTGTATAAAGTTGTATGACCGTTTTATTAAATTCTAAGAAATTCAAAATAAAAAATACAATATAAACATTTTCTTTTCTGAACACCATCTTCAGTGACATTTATTGGCCCGCTGGGAGGATTTGAGGACTGGCACTGGCTCTAAGGCAAATTGAGTTTGAAACCCCTGCTTTAGAACGTAGGGACCTAATTCATCTGGACCTCTTAGTACTTTGCCAACCTTTAATGATGCTAATTGCTTAAGTGGACAAGTGTAACTAATAGTTTTAATAGTGTACACCAGCCAGCTCCGCTACTGTCTCTGCTGGAGCAACTCCCTCCGCCCACACACCTGTCAGCCACACCCAGAACATCATTGGATTTTTCACTTCGTTCTAGTCAGCTTTTTAATTTTTGTTAGTCAAGATTTCACTGCACTTGCCTGCACTGGTTCATCACCCCCCTGCTACACTTCACTAGCAGTTTGTGTCTTGTCTGTGGCTCAGCATCCAGATGTTCTCATTTACTTATCACAGAGGGGAGTAGATGAACTACCTCATTAAAGACAATTAATAACAGTCTTCCAAATTTTCATTAAAGGGAGAGAGCAGCAGTAATGAATCGTATGCAGGTGGGTTCCACTGCATGGAGTGTGGCTACTATCACACATCTCCCAGTACTGCCAACTCCAAGCCTTTGAAAAGTGTGAGTCAGATCTCAAAAAATTATGAGCTTTTTTGAAAAAAGTCATGTTGTTTCTCATGTGCTTTCTGGCTTTTTTCACCTAGGGGGAAGCCTCACACCCTCAATTTGTGTGTGACCGTCTCGGGTTCAAACTTCAAGCTTCAATACCTTCTCAAAAATGCAGATGTCCCTATTGCACGCTCCGAGAGGACTGTGCTTACTTTCTGTATCCTCTGGGTATGGAAGGTTGCCAACCTTACAGGATTTTCCTGGTGTCTCCAGGATTTAAAGATTAATCTTTAATTAAAGATTATATCATGTGATGAAACCTCCAGGAAACGTCCAACCAAAACTGGCAACTCTGGGGAGCTACCATTCTATGCCCTTCCTCCCCCTCCCTCTCTAGACAAGGCAGGAAGCTTCACATTCACCTGCCATGTTCCCCAACAGTCTCTTATTCCCTCCTACTTCCTACATTCACCTACCCCCATGTTTCCTTCCTTCCCCCTCACATTCCCCTACCC
>NW_020699449.1:15570327-15617079 GCF_002925995.2 Terrapene triunguis | reverse complement strand
GTCAAAAGGACAGCATGATGGATAGATCTGTTTGTTTGAAACAACATGATCAAAGGGGGCACTAATGAGTCAAGGGGCTGTACCTCAATACATCAGTAGGGATGAGTAATCTGTCCTGTCACTGTATAAAAATAGGCCCCGGAGTGCACATCTTTGTCTGGTCTAGGGGGCAGTGGAAAGTCCCACCACTGACTGAGCCGGTCCATTGCCAGGGGCACAAATTCGTAGTATGTGTTGTAGAGTCTACGGGAAACTATTACCGTGCTTCGTTTGACAATAAACCTAGCTTGGGTTCCTTCGTACCTTACTAGAGTCTGTGGTCTTTGGGGGTTCTCTCGGGGTCTGCTGTGTCAACTATCTGCGCAGAGCCGGGGCAGCACACAGAGGGAACACGCACGCAGCCGACTGTTATCATCATCAAACAAGAGCAGAGCATCACACCGGTAGCTCTGACAACACACACTATTGAAGAAATCCATGAGAACCCTTGAAAAAATAATATTGCCAGATTCACTGTTGTGTCTTTTGCTCTTTACATAATAAACATGCTATACAGGAATTACACGGGTAGTGCAGGGTCCAGATAACTGTGTTCAAGGCCTCGCTGCATATACACACTGCTGCTCTGGCTGGTTTCTGGCAGCTTCTAAAACATGCAAAATGGTGAGGCTCACAAACTATTTAAATGGCTACTAGCCTATTCTTACACACTATAGTCCCAATAAAATCATGAATGTTGGCTACATTGGGGTGCTGAACCTTTACACAGCAAGAGTTTCTCTATTTATGCTACTTCCACCTCTATAAGCCAAATTCATCTCTGGTTTAAGTAGGCACGACTTCTGTTGATTTCATTGGAAGTTGCACCTGCTTACACAGCGGGACTTAATTTGGTCCAGTATATTTTAAAGTTGTCAAGGTAACATAGACTCCAAGATCTCTTTTATATTGCTGATATAATGCAGCCTGTTGAAGGCTGAACAATTTGGGCTACATACCCACCTATGCCCCCATTATCAACATAAAAAAGTGTAATGTATAACACAAGCTGAATTTTATATTCAACAGCACTATTCTTTAAAGCAGAAATCCCCAATCTGTGCAGCGATCTCCCACAGGGAGGCGCGAAGGAACATTTGGGGGGGGGGCGTGGCTGGGGCCCGGGTAGGGTGACCAGATGTCCCGATTTTATAGGGACAGTCCCAATATTTGGGGCTTTGTGTTATATAGGTATCTATTACCCCTAACCTCCTGTCTCTATTTTTCACACTTGCTGTCTGGTCACCGTAGGCCAGCTCCCACGGGGTCAGGGAGGGAGCACCACCCAGCTCCGCTCCTGGCCCTGGCTGCTGGCCCCATGCCCAGGGTCCCAGCTGCTGGTCCTGCTCCCGGGGCTCCACTCGCAGCCGTGGCTGCCGGACCTGCGCCCAAAGTCCCGGCTGCTGGCCCTACGCCTGTGACTCCGACTGATGGCCCTGCTCCCGGGGTCCTCGCTGCCTGCCCCTCGCCTGTGGATCCGACTGCCGGCCCTGCTCCCGGGGTCCTGGCTGCCTGCCCCACGCCTGTGGATCTGACTGCCGGCCCTGCTCCCGGGGTCCTGGCTGCCTGTCCCACACCTGTGGATCCGACTGCCGGCCCTGCTCCCGGGATTCTGGCTGCCTGTCCCAAGCCTGTGGATCTGACTGCTGGCCCCACTCCCGCTTCCGGCTGCGGCTGCCAGCCCCAGCCCTGCACCTGGGGCACCGGCTGCTGGCCTCAGCCCCCAGCCGAAGCTCGGCTCCTGACCCTGCCTCCAGCTATGGCCCCAGCCTCAGCCCTCTTACCCGTGTCTGCGTACCCCCTCCCAGAGCCATGGCCCTGCTCCTGGCCCCACCTCCGGGAGTGGGGAGGGTGCAGGTGGGAGTGGGGGAGGCATGAGGTAAAAAGTTTGGGGACCACTGCTTTAAAGAATAGCAATTCTGCATACATAACAGAAACAAATAGAGGTAACATAAATCCAGAGACTAACAAATTTATTTGGGCATAAGCTTTCGTGGGCTAAAACCCACTTCATCAGATGCATGGAGTGGAAAATACAGTAGGCAGGTATAAATATAAAGCACATGAAAACATGGGAGTTGCCTTACCGAGTGGGGGGGTCAGTGCTAACAAGGCCAATTCACATCCATATCCACCCTAATTGAATTGGCCTCGTTACCACTGACCCCCCCCCCACTCGGAAAGGCAACTCCCATCTTTTCATGTGCTGTGTATTTATACCTGCCTACTGTATTTTCACTCCATGCATCTGATGAAGTGGGTTATAGCCCACGAAAGCTTATGCCCAAATACATTTGTTAGTCTCTGGATTTATGTTAACTAAATAAATGAATGGAGATATCCTATCTCCTAGAACTGGAAGGAACCTTGAAAGGTCATCGAGTCCAGCCCCCTGCCTTCACTAGCAGGACCAAGTACTGATTTTGCCCCAAATCCCTAAGTGGCCGTGTAGCGAGGCGGTGGGATACCCTACAGCCCCGCTGAGGGCCGAACCTCCCCTAATACCAACGTGGGCGGAGCCACCGGGTCCAGCGCCCGCCCCTCCGAGGTCACGGCCCCGATCCGGAAGTATAAAAGCCCGCCTGCAGAGCTCAGTGGAGCCCAGGCTGGCGGAGAGAGCAGACGTCCATGGCCGAGCTCCCGCTTGGGAAACAGCTGCAGGCCGCGACCGGCCTGCTGACTCACCGGGCCGGTCGAGCCTACCTCTCGCCCGGTACCCTGAGGAGGACTGGCCAAGCCTGCCCCATGCCAGGTACCCTGAGGAGGAGCCGAGCCTGCCCTTCGCTACCTACCCAGAGGAGCCGATGCTGGTGGAGAGCACCGACGACACTAAGACGGCCCAGGTACCATACGAGGGGGAGTGTGGAAGTAGCCCGGGGGCAGCCGACCCCAGTCTGGCTGCTGTACTGCCAGAGCCGATGTCAGTGTGTTGCAGCCAGGATCCCCACTGACAGCAGTGAACGTCCATCACTGCTAGGGCCCCGGGCTGGGACGCAGTGGAGTGGGAGGGCCTGCGTCCCCCCTGCCACCCACTCCTTGGGTGGCAGACTCCCCCTTTTTCCCTGGCCTAGAGAGGCTGGGACCTGCTACAAACCCTGACCCAGCCCCTGCTTAAGGCCTGGGTTACTGACTGCCTGTTTGCTTGTTGCCCCGCCCTGACCTAGGGCCGGGACTGCTATAGACATTGCCTCAGGCTCTGTGTAGCGAGGCGGTGGGATACCCCACAGCCCCGCTGAGGGCCGAACCCCGGCTGAGACTGTTACATGCCCCCTCAAGGATTGAACTCACAACCCTGGGTTTAGCAGGCCAATGCTCAAACCATTGAGCTATCCCTCCCCCCTTACCTCTACTTGTTTCTATTTGTTAGTCTCTAAGGTGCCACAAGGATTCCTTGTTGTTTTTATTTAAAACAGAGTATTTCATAGAAAATAAAAGAATCAGAGATTAAAGGGAGTGAATAAACAATTCCACATCTTACAGTCACACAAAGTTCAATCAAGGATGAAGTTGAGAGCGGGATCATTCATCAAACAGAGATTCCAAGTGTCCACACTTTAACAAGTATATCATTTTTTTATCCCAATTAAAAGATGTTCTTTTGTACTGAATGATCAATGACACATTAATTTTTCCCGAGGTTAAAATGCAGTAAATGTCAGTAAAACACTACCACACCCAACAAATGCAAATATACTGCTCATTATTTCTCTTGTTAACATAGCTGACCTGAATAACTGACTTGTGTCGACTCAGAAACCTGCTGTACAAATATAACAATCAGCTTTTTATCTCACTAATGCAAATGCCTACCACAACGTCATCATTCTTTAAAGTTTTGGGTGGAAAGTCAGTTAGACATTAGTATTTTCTCTTGCTACAGTCTGAATGGCGAATCCTCATGGAAGAGGAGTATTTTCCTTACATCGCCTTTGCTTCTGAAATAAAGCCTTCACACATTGGTAGAAAAGAGCTTTGGTACTAAATCTGCAAATAAAGAGCCCAGCCTGGAATGACTGGACCTAAAATACTTGGAGACCTGCAGGGGCAGAGTAAAATGGAATAGGGCCCAGCTCCCTCAATATGTTAGGCTTCCTTACTCTCCTTTCCCTCCCAATTCACTCAGCTGGAAAAACTACACAAAGTTCAAGGCAGTGGAGAATCAGGGCCCGGGGGCAGCTCAGGCAGCCCGTGTGCCAGTCACATCGGCCGCTGCTGGGGCAATCTCGAGCCACCGCCCCTCCCACCCCAGCAGCAGCAGCAGCAGAGTTTGGGTGTGGGAGGGGGCAGGGGGCTGGGGCACGGGATGGGGTGAGGTGGGCTCTGGGTGGCGCTTACCTTGGGGGGCTCCCCGGAAGTGGCGACATCCCCCTCGCTGGGAAACATTAAATAAAACACAAACCGAAAACAAAGGGCCTTATTCATGACTGACAAGATATTTGAAATTTCAGAAACATACAATGTGAAGAATCTTATCTAATATTTCTGAGGTGCTAGGTTCCAGCAACAACAGGTGTTTTAAACCATGCTTCGTCAAGATTAGAGTGGGATGTTTGGGGTAGAAAGGTATGTATGGGAGTGGGCCATCCATGTATCAGGAGACCCCCACCTAGTAGCTTGTTTGGACTATCTGCAAATATCTTTAGGAAATGCAGATAGATCGCAAGTGGTTCAATTACCAAAGTGTGTGTGTGTGTATGTGGGAGGGGGGGTTAAAAAAATTCCAATGGAATGTTTCCATTCATATTATTTCATATAATTTGATCATGCCCCTCTTATTAACAATTCTGTCCCCTTTAGCTAACAATTCTGATAATGACATGTGAGCCAGAAAAGAATCCAGATAGCTCTCCCATAGCTGCATTACCTTTCCAGGAGAAAGTAGTAAAGTTGTCCTTTTGTGACTAAAGTAAGCAGCCAGGACTCTGAACACATACTGGGAGTGGGGCTAGTGAGTTAGATGACACCATTTCAATAGTCACTTGCCTGAGCACAAATAGTTCCTACCTAGGGTGACCAGATAGCAAATGTGAAAAATTGGGACAGGGGATGGGAGGTAATAGGAACCCATATAAAAAAAAGCCCCAAATATCGGGGCTGTCCCTAAAAATCGGGACATCTGGTCACCCTATTCCCACTCCCATCCCCCAAAGGAACTTGACAATGGGAGGGGTGGCTAAGAGTGGGGACCAAGTGGAGGGTGGGTGGGGCATTAAGTGTTTAAATTGCCTGGCTCACTGGTGGTGTCAGTGCTGTCAACTGCAAACATTAAAAATCATGTCAGCCTCCATCTGCCCAAGAAATCATGAGACTGGCTTTAAAAAATCATCCATTGCTGCATGAAGGGTAATCCTTGCTACCATAGGCGCCGATTCTGTGGGTGCTCCAGGGCACCCACATCCTCCAGGGCAGGAGCACCCATGGGGAAAAATTAGTGGGTGCTCTGCACCCACCGGCAGCCAAGCTCCCCTCACCCCCCGCCCCACCTCCTCCTCCCCCTGAGCACACTGCGTCCCCACTCCTTCGCCTACCTCCCAGCGCTTCCTACCCGGCCGCCACCAAACAGCTGGTGCTGCTAGCACGCTCCGGGGGGGGGAAGAGGAGGAGCGGGAACGTGGTGTGCTTGGGGAGGAGGCAAGGAAGAGGCGGTGCCAGGGCAGGGATTTGGGGAAGGAGTTGGAATGGGGGCGGGGTGGGAAGAAGCGGGGCAAGGGCGGGGCCTCATGGAAGGGGTGGAGTGGGGACGGGACAGGGACCAGGGGGCGGAGAGGTGGTCCAAGCACCCAGGGAAAAGAGGGGAAGTCAGCGCCTATGCTTGCTACCGTGGATGTCACGTCTCTATACACCAATGATAGTGTAGCTGCCTGCCTCAAATATTTACAAAACAACGGACAACCCTCCAATATCCACCCCAAACACATTGCCAGACTCATCCATTTCATCCTCACCCATAACAATTTTACATTCAACAACAAACAGTTTGTCAAAACCACGGATAAGGGTTCCCCAATAGGCCAACCTCTTCATGGACCACTGTCATAACTGTAAAGGGAAGGGTAACAGCTCTCCTGTGTACAATACTATAAAATCCCTCCTGGCCAGAGACTCCAAAATCCTTTTACCTGTAAAGGGTTAAGAAGCTCAGGTAACCTGGCTGACACCTGACCCAAAGGACCAATACGAGGACAAGATACTTTCAAATCTTGGTGGGGGGAAGGCTTTTGTTTGTGCTCTTTGTTTTGGGGGGTTGTTCGCTCTTGGGACTAAGAGGGACCAGACATCAATCCAGGCTCTCCAAATCTTCTGAACAAGTCTCTCATATTTCAAAATTGTAAGTAACAGCCAGGCAAGGCGTTAGGTTTATCTTTGTTTTCTCAACTTGTAAATGTACCTTTTGCTAGAGGGTTTACCTCTGTTTGCTGTAACTTTGAACCTAAGGCTAGAGGGGGTTCCTCTGGGCTCTTTGAATTTGATTAACCATAAAGTTATTTTCCATCCTGATTTTACAGAGATGATTTTTACCTTTCTTTTTTTAATTAAAAGCCTTCTTTTTAAGAACCTGATTGATTCTTCCTTGTTTTAAGCTCCAAGGGGATTGGATCTGGACTCACCAGGAATTGGTGGGGGGAAAGGGAAGGGAGGGAATGATTAATTCCTCCTTGTTTTAAGATCCAAGGGGTTTGGATCGGTGTTCACCAGGGAATTGGTGGGGGAGTCTCTCAAGGCTACCCAGGGAGGGAAAGGTTTTGGGGGTTAAGACAGAGTTTCCCAAATATCTAATAAATCATTTGGGTGGTGGCAGCAAAAGCAGATCTAAGCTGGTAGTTAAGCTTAAAGGTTTTCATGCAGGTCCCCACATCTGTACCATAAGTTCAGAGTGGGGAAGAAACCTCGACAACCACCTTGAAGAGGAATTTCTGGACAAACGTACCAGGATCTGTCTGACATATCCGAGAGAGGTCGATGGTATTTACTGAACAGATGGTTTAAACGCCCTCATAGATTTCCACCACAACTCCAGCAACTACCACCCATCCATCAAACTGTCTCTGGGACCCTCCCACACCACTTCCTGGACAAAGCTGCACCTGGCAGCAGGGGCCCCGAGGAGAAAGGCCTTGGCAGCAATGCGATGCGAAGTGAAGGCTGAAGGGACCCGACAGGAGGCGCTGACCACAGCCGGGGTAACACGTGCTTTGGGAGCGGTGCCAGACTCCGTTGTGACCAGGTTTAAGCTGATAAGGATCACGTTATTCAGAGTTCTGGCTGAGACCTTTTCTCGGGACCGCGTGGGCCCCGCTCACCACGGCAAAGCGCTGCCCGTAGCTGGGCTAGGCCCCGGCTGGGTTACCTAGGCAACCAGCCCCATCGCCCCTGGCTGGGCGAACCGGAACCGGACCTTCCTTAGCCCCACCCTGCCGTGTGCGCATGAGCCGCTCTGATTGGCTGGGCTGCGCCGGCGTTCGTTCGCGGGGATTGGCTGAGGCTCGGCGTGACGTGGCCCGGGCTCCCTGCCGGCGGTGGCGCGCCGGGCTGGGGCAGTAGCGGTTGGCGGCCGTTGTTCCCGGGGCTCGCGCGCGCTCGCTCGCCCGCCGCGATGCCGCTGGAGTTCGAGCTGTGCCCGGGCCGGCGGGTCGGGGGGGCCCAGCCCTGCTTCATCATCGCCGAGATCGGCCAGAACCACCAGGGGGACCTCGCCATCGCCAAGCAGATGATCCGCATGGTCAAGGTGCGCGCGGCCGGGGCGGGGCTCCGGCCTGACCAGACCCGGGCTCTGCTGGCAGGGAAGGAGGGACTAGGGGGCGGGGTCTCTGAGGGGGGACGGGCTGCGCGAGGTCTAGGGGGCGGGGTCACCGTGGGGGGAGGAGTCTGTGGAGAGTGTGTGTGGGTCAGAGGGTGCTGGGGGGAGGGGTTTGTAGGGGGAGGGGTCTGTGGGGAGTGGGTGTGGGTCAGAGGGCGCTGGGGGGAGGGGTTTGTGGGGAGTGGGTGTGGGTCAGAGGGCGCTGGGGGGAGGGGTTTGTAGGGGGAGGGGTCTGTGGGGAGTAAGGATGCTGGGGGCAGTGGGTGGGGGTCGGAGGGTGCTGGGAGGAGGAGGGGTCTATGAGGAGCAGGGGCACTGGGGGGAATGAGTGGTGTTGGAGGGCACTGGGGAGAGGGGTCTGTAGGAGAGCAGGGGTGCTTGGGGAGGAGCTAGGGTGCTGGGGACTGTAGGGGTGCTAGGAGTGGGGCAGGGTGCTGTGTTGAAGGGTCTATGGGGGAGCAGTGGTGTTAGGGGCAGGGGTGACCCCAGAAGCCCTGCAAGGGGATGAGGTGTGCTAGTCACTGCTCCCTGTGAGCAGTGAATTTCAGCACCACTCCCCAACAGCACCACTGCCTTCCCCTGTACCCTCTCCAGGGATCAGGGGGCCCTGGGAGTGCAGGTCAGTGAGAGCCCTTGGGCATGGATTGGCACAGTGGAGCTCTGAGCTCACCTAGGTGCCCCACAAGATTAGAGGCAGGACAGCAGTCCTCTCCCAGCTGGTGATGTGTCATATTGAAAAAGATTTATCTAAAGCTGTATTACAGGTTAGTGAAGTGACCTCAAAAGCAGGAAGTGGCCCAATTAACCTAGCAGGGTCCTCCTTTGACTATATGATCACATACGGTTTATGCAGGATCCTTCCTCATTCACCACATGACTGAATACATGCGTGGAGCCATTTGTATGGTGTCAGAGTGTTATTTGTGTAATAAAAGTCAGTGTGTAATTGTGAAGAATGGAGTTGTTTTTTTAACCCTTATCCCTCTGGTAAATCAGAGCTGATTTGAATCGTATCCATGAAAGGCAAATTTGCCATTTGGCACTATGTCCCTGTCAAATTTTAAGTTTCTTTCATCTCCCACTGAGGTGTCAGAGCTGCTGTTTTTTTTTTTTTTAAAGCTGCATTTTTAAATAGAAAAATAGCTTATTTCCCACACTATTTGTAATTGAAAACATCTGAACCATTTTCCCAACTTAAAAAAAAACATTGATCAGGGACTGAACAAGTGTGTCAGATTTTAGCTAATAAAGCAAGAGATTGTAAAAATCTTATAAGAAACTGAAAAAGACTATACTATATATGCTAGTGTACGAGTGATTGCTGTCCACTTGGCACTGCAACTTTGACTTGTATTATTTTAGCTGAACTTCCAAACAGCACTCTTTATTGAGGTGAACCTCTGTGATTTACCAGCTCTTTTCTCTCTTGATAGTGAACGCAGTGGAGTTGGGTTGCTTTATATATTTTTTTTTCTTTAAAGTTTGAGCTACAATCAACCTCAGAACTTTCCTTGATTTCAGTACCTATAACAGCAGCTATTAGAGATTGGCAGACTGAACTTGGGGGAGAAATCCGAGCAGAATTTATTTGGACTCTTGACCTTATGTAAACACTATGTACTGATTTTAGAGTCCACATTTACAATAAAGGTCAGATTGAGCAAATCCAAGCTAATAAATCTCCAGACATTTTTTTTTCCCTTCCAGAATCATTGGACCTTGATATAATTAGAAATCTTGTTAAAATTACCAAGTTACATTAGTAGTTTGGCAGTTTATATTACCGCTGTGCTCTTTTTCAAAGTCTGGGATATATTGGTTAAATAAGAAACGCACATTGCAGGAGAAGTCTGAGTATTGATTACTTTAAAAATATATATCTAAAGGGAGGGTGACTTAACTAAAGGAAAAATGCAGTTTCAGTGTTGTTTCTCTCAGATAATTGCTGCTCTCCTGGGTATAGTTCTTTGCATAGTGAAGCACAAGGCTAATACACTTTTTCTTACCATCATGTACTTACACATTTACCAGGCTGAGAGTATGTCTATAGAGGATCAGTGTTTTCCATAGGAAAGCTGATGTTCAGTGTGGAAATAATTGATGTGATTAGCTGTCAGTACACATACATGGTTTTTTAAAATGTTTGTCTTTGTTGCATGCTATCCTAAATTATTTTTATGGTCACCCTCACACAGTTACTTACATTAGCTCTGTCAAAGATAGGAAGACACTTATTTTGAGACTTATTTTCACGTATGAGAATGTTAGCCAGACTGTTACTTTGGTTCTGTGTCTTTCTTTTCAGCAGTGCTTACGAACTATAGATTCAGTGGCACCTGTCTATTCAGATTCTAAGATGATGATATGTCTTGCAGGAGTGTGGAGCAGACTGTGCCAAGTTCCAGAAGAGTGAGTTGGAGCACAAATTTAACAAGAAAGCCCTGGAGAGGCCCTATACCTCCAAACACTCCTGGGGACAGACTTATGGAGAGCACAAGCGCCACCTGGAGTTCAGTCATGACCAGTATCGAGAGCTAAAGAAATATGCAAAGGAGATAGGCATCTACTTCACAGCCTCTGGCATGGATGAGGTACATGAGCTGTAGTGGTACAGAAAGCAAAATGCAATTCTTGCATTAATACAGTTGTAGTGTTGTGTAATTCATACATAAAACTAACATCAAGGGTCTGGATTCTAAATTACAAAACAAATGAAAACTAGTGCCAACATACAACTTTGTCTTTAATCAGTCCCATTGTGTGTCAGGGCTTGTCTACACTGGCACTTTACAGCGCTGAAACTTTCTCGCTTAAGGATGTGAAAAAATACCCCCCTGAGCGCAGCAAGTTTCAGCGCTGTAAAGCACCAGTGTAAACAGTGCACCAGCGCTGGGAGCCGCGCCTCTCGTGGAGGTGGTTTTTTTAGAGCGCTGGGAGAGCTCTCCCCTAGCGCTCTGCCATCACTACACAAGCCCCGGCAGCACTTTAGCGTTGCCAGTGTAGACTAGCCCCCAGTTATAGTTGCATGTTTCCTACCCAAAAATGTCCCCCAAATACATTTTCTCATATGCTGAAGTGCCTACGCACAGTGGAGCAAGTTAAAGAAAAGGCCTTACCAGAACGCTGAATAACTTGATCTTTATCAGTTTAAACCTGGTTACAACAGAGTTTGGCAACTCTCCCATATTAGATGTTAACCTCTCTATGGTCAGCTCCTCCTTTCAGGTTCCTTCAGCCTTCACTTTGCATCAAATTCCTTTCCTGTCAAGGCCTTTCTCATCTGAGCCCCTGCTGCTATTTTGCAATTTTCTCTGTTTGCTATCCACCATACCCCCTTTGCTTGACCCAAACCACGAAACTAATGGTCCCTTTTGTTGTCTTCTCCTACTCTTTGGTCAGGAATCCTTCCATCCAACTCCCTCCTCCTAAAACACCCTGATCCTGTCTGACGGTCTCTCAGCCACTCTGCCTTCCAGTCCTCTCCTATAAACACATTTTCTCCATGAAGCCTATAATTCATACTGCTTCCATCAAAAGGGTGTGTGTGTGTGTGTGTGTAAAGAAATAAAAAAGCCCTCTGTAATCCTCAACTGTTGTGCATAACTGACCTCAGCAACTACATAATCTTGATGTTAACATAATCCTTTGAACATGACGTATAGCTGAAATCTGGTAACTGGAAAATTCAACAGGTATAGTCTTATTTTCAGTGTGTTTCAGCTGAAGTGCCTGATAAAATTTCAAGGATTACTTTGTTTTTCAATTTTGGCCTAGAAACAGATGAGCAAAAATACTGTTGTGGGTCACTTCATGCTGCCTTTTTGCCAAGGAGGCTTGCTAAATAATGGATATTGAACTTTTACATTAACAAATAAAACCCAACAATCCCTCATGTGCTCTTGCATCTGGGGCTTTAAAGTGGGATTTTCAAAAAGACACTTTTGAAAACCCCACCCTTCATTCTTTGGTGTTTGATCTACAAAATGTGAAACACTTACCATGAAGGACCGAGCCCCTTCAACTCCCAATGGCTAGCTGAAGTTGTTTAGCACCTTCCAGGATAAATTCTTTTTTACTTTGGATACTGATGTCTTGTGACTGAGGCAGGCATCCTAATTTAATTGACAATATTGACCTGCAAAAATGCAAAATGTATTTGTCTAAGAAGCTGCCTGCAGCTCTCCTCATGACTAATGTGTTTTGACTATAAATGCTTCATGCCGTGAAATAATATTTTTCAATTAGTAATATTAAATTGAACATAACTAAATGGATTTTTATGCTATAGAAGATGTAGAGTTAAGTTTTTAATAATATGAGGAAGAAATTTTGATTAATGTAAAGTAAATATAAAGGAAGTGAGTGACTCCTTTATATACTCTGTTCCAATTTGTAGTGAAGACAAAACAGAGTCCCAGTGAACCACTCTGTGCACCGTGTGCGTCATTCAAGGTTATTTCCCGTTCCTTGAATCTCTCCCATACGACTTGCCAACTTTTCATAAGAAATGATTCATAGATTCCAAGGCCAGAAAGGACCATTGTGATCATCTGGTCTGATCTCCTGAGTAACACAGGCCATAGAATTTCCCCCAAATAATTTTTAGAACATATATTTTTAGAAAATGAGCACAGAGTTAGAAAATAGCAGTTATGCTTAAGAAAGGTTGGGCTCCATATCTCTCTCTTGTGTAATCTTCCCCAAGCCCTTTCAGTGATAACAGGCCACAAATCTAATTTTAGTTCAAATAATTATGAAGATCCACAACAGCATAAGCACAAGAAATTTGATTTAGCATCATAGAGGTGGGGCAAATTAGACTAGATCATAGTTGCTTTTGTCTTTCCTCTTTCTGGCAGAAATCCTAGACCCAGATCCTGAAAGATATTTAGGCACCTAACTCCTGTTAATTTCAATGCAAGTTTGGTGACTAAGTACCTTTGGGGATCTGGGTCTTAACCTCTAAATAAACACCATAACTACAATGAATGAGTTGCAGAATTTGCTGTCCTTTCCAGCATTGACAAAGTTGTGTAGCTATTCTAATGTCTTCCCAAAACAGAGCAAGTGTGGCAGAGTTTTGTAACAGCTCTGCTGATTAATGGTTTTATTTTTAATTCCTCCAGATGACTCCTCTACTTAAAGAGGCCAATTACAATTGGAATGGCAGTCATTGCCTGATCTCTGATAATACCTGAATTATTTTGTCTGCAGCACATAAGTTTTTAGAAGAGGGTTGAGTATAATTAACATTTCAAAAAGCTGTTGCTATTTCATGTGTTCTGGTGCATCTTTATATTTATCTTCTTAGTTTTAACTACTTCTAACTACTGAATAAACAGCTCTTAAATATACCATTATAGAACCTCTCAATAGTTTTGAGACTTGTAACATTTTCTATTCTGACTTTATTTAAAAAAAATGGGCGGGGGAGAATCACTTCTCTTTAGAAGGGAAGCATTCTATAAACAAAAGCGCCCACCTGGTAACTTACATCTGGGCCTCCAGAAAACAAAGTCCTAAGAGAGGAGTTGATCACTGGTTCAGAAGGTTGGTGATACCTTTCACCTGTGGGGTCATTGATTCAAATCCAGCCCAAGCTGATAACTGGCTGAAAGTTGTTACCATTTGATGAGTGAAATGAGTTGATCTCAGTCCATTTTTAGTGGACAAAAGGTCCACATCACAAAACTCACCAGCAAGCTCCCCATAGACCAAGACACATCAACTCAAAGAGGCACCCAGACCCTCTCCATAACAACAGATGCAAAACCTGTAGACCTACCTCTACTGCTACGATGATCAATACCTCCCTACAGCACACCATTCAAAATCCTTGGGTCCTACATATGCCTATCACAACATGTGGTATGTCTCATCCAGTGCACTTAATGCCCCAGTAACAACTATGTGGGTGAAACCAGACAATCACTATGCTCTAATCACACAGAAAAATAAGTCAAAAACACCATATTACCTCTGGGTGAACACTTTTCACAAAATGATCACTCCATATCTGACCTCTCAGGCCTCATCCTCAAAGGGAACCTGCCTAATACCTTCAAAAGACATGCCTAAGAGCTTAAATTCATAACTTTGCTAGACACTAAAAATCATGGACTTAAGTCATAAATCCAGTGTCTTTATTATTACAACAACCTGTAACCCACTAACTCTTCTTTGTCTTATGACCGTGGAAGTGTTAACTGGCCACTTCACCTTAACAGTCTCTTACAATATGTTAACTACATATGCTAAAAAAATGGTTCCATCTTGTATTTAGCTGTGACACACTGAGTGCCTTTCCCAGACCTGAAGAAGAGCTCTGTGTAAGCTCAAAAGCTTGTCTCTCTCACCAACAAAAGATATTACCTCCCGCCATATCATGGCTACACTACCACCTGAAGCAAAAATCACCAGCTCAGCTGAATCTGATTAACACCACTTGAGAGAGGCCAAAGATTAAAAACACCTGGAAGCTGCACTACTCTCTGATGCCTAGAGGTGGGACCTTCAGTTCATGGTGGAGGCACATTTGGCAAATCTATGTGGTGAAGTTAGTGCTTTTGCTGCTCATTCTGTGGATAGCAACATGGATACTTTGATATAGCATCAAGGATCTCAAAGCAATTCACAGACAGCAGATATCAGTCTCTAGCACTATCTATCCAGTACCTTTCCTGACCAGTAAATTCCGTCACACCATAGACACTATACTTAATCTTGCTAGACTTAACTTCTTGGGCCAAATTCAGTGCTGTTTGGGGTTTCACAGGGTGTTAGTCTGCAGAATTTGGCCCCATGCATTCAATATGTTGTCCCTGATCCAGGAGTGGAAAGTGATGTGATTGGTGCTATAGGGTAAGTTTTCATTGGAGTATGTGTGTGCATGGCCTTGAACTTTCAAATACTTTTGTTACAATTTCCTAGTCTTTCTTCTGGAAAAGAAGGGCTCAGTTATCCACTGTGGGTGATTCTTTGTTGATGTTGTGTAGGAGGAGGACTGGTAATTTTAGGAATTCAAAAAAAATGTGTTCTCTTTTCATAGATGGCGGTCGAGTTTCTGCATGAACTGGATGTTCCATTTTTTAAAGTAGGATCAGGGGATACTAACAATTTTCCATATTTGGAAAAAACAGCAAAGAAAGGTGAATGGTTTTATTTTTGACTGTTTTATTAAACTTCACTGAGTCCCAGCAGATTAGGTCCCAACCATTTCCCTCCCACTTGAGACAACCATCTGAAAGTTTGAGTAACTTCTCAATTTCAAGTTATGTCTCGTTGTGAATTCCTTTAGCTATCGTCTGTTACAGCCTGGACCAATCTCTCTCTCTGAATGGACCACCAGTCTGTTGTGCATGAATCCAACTGCTGGATCCCACATACTTCTAAGCCCCTGGTTCTAGCTCTGGGTTTCTCAGGCACACTCCGAGGTGTAGAGTGCATGGCTAACATCCTTCTTGGGCAGTGGGACCCTGCAGTCCAGCCACGTTAGACCCCAAAACCAGTGACCTAGCTCTCCCAAGCCCTACCTCTCTGTGGGCACTCTGAGCTTCTTTATTAACCCCTTCAGTGACCGCATGGCAGGAAAGCAAGGAACACAGGCATAGCAACGGGATTTCTTAATCCCAAACAATTTACTCTTAACAAAGTACAGTAGAGAGAGAGAGATCTTTAGAAAAGAACAAACGGTCCTAAATGTAGTGCCCCTCCCCCCCCATGATTTCACCCATCCTATGAGTACTGGGTGTGATCAGCATCCATAGGCTAGTCAGCTTGTCCTGCCTCCTTAGCCTAGTTTTCTTGTATGTCTCTGTGGTCTGGCCCCTTTCTTAGAGAAGCTCCTCTGTTTTAAAATAGTCTCTGTTCCTCTTTTTCCCATGTCCTTTAGCTAGGAGCGTTCTGGGTTCCAGCTGCCTCCCTGCTCTCTCCCCTCTTGGCTTAGAGCCCATGAAACAAAATGGGGTTAGCAATTTAACACAGACATACCCCCAACCTGTCACGGCATCAGTTTTAGCAATCAGGCACACTTAACGTAATGCATCTTTAAATAGAATGCAATTGCTTGCAGTGTATTTTAGCGTTAAGTGAACAACAGACATGGTGTTTTTGTTGCTGGCATAACATTCTTTCTAGTTTAACTAATTTCAGACAGCAAAATGAAATCCTTGACAAATGCTTAGGTGCGGTGATCTAGCAGCTATGACATCTAAGGGATTGTCTACACACACAGTTGTTCTGGTTTAACTAAAGGTGTGATATATTTTTTTTTTTTAACTGATTTAGTTAAACTGGAGCAAAAGGCTGTGTGGACACGTTTAGTTTAGTTTAACCAGCCTTATATTGCTTTAGCTTAAATCAGTTTGGAACAAGTTTCAGCTACATCAGAATAAGCTACTCTTGCACTGAAATAGCGGTAGTCAACATTTTGCACCGGTTTAACCGAATCTGTTTAAATTCACTCTTATGTTAAACCAATGCAACTTGCATATATAGATTAGCCCTAAGTCATGAAGCCTTGGGAGAAAAATGACCGTTTGTTTTCCCGGCTAGGTCGCCCAATGGTAATTTCCAGTGGGATGCAGTCAATGGACACAATGCACAAGGTTTATCAGCTTGTGAAACCGATCAATCCCAACTTCTGCATTCTCCAGTGCACCAGCGCTTACCCTCTTCAGCCTGAAAATGTCAACCTCCGTGTGATAACGGTCAGTGAATCACATGTAATGTACAGCGTATAGGGAAGGCAGGGCACAGATGAAATAATGCACTTTTACTTAGATTCCTAGATTTTGGGGATGCTGGTATTTGCTGCTGAGAGGGCAGAAAATGTCATGTTTTTCTAGTTCCCCTAAGGATCAAAGTAAAAGCTTCTGCTGGAGCCCTGATTGGCAGAATTTGGCATCAAGGAATTTGATTTAAATTAAAAAAATTAAAATGGAGATATCCTATCTCCTAGAACTGGAAGGGACCTTGAAAGGTCATCAAGTCCAGCCCCCTGCCTTCACTAGCAGGACCAAGTACTGATTTTGCCCCAGATCCCTAAGCGGCCCCCTCAAGGATTGAACTCTCAAACCTGGGTTTAGCAGGCCAATGCTCAAACCACTGACATATATTACCAGTCGACACATGCACACTTAAACAGTGCTGGGTGTGAAATATACATGGAAATATTATCTTGTGCCTGCACTCTGACGTGGCATAAGACAATGTGTAGGCAATCAGACACTAAGAACCTAGATAATAGGTCAGGTCAGATAACTTTTAATTAAAAATATTTCCAATGAAAAGCAAGAATGTGACTAAAATGCATCTGTGCCCTGAGGTAGTATGCTCCTGTTGGTAGTAGGCACATGGATATTTGTGATTACTAAGGATACTACAGTAAGAAAATAAATGTTTTCCACAATTTTGCAAACATTTAAGCACATGCTTAACTAAATGCACACGAGTAGTTGCATTGTTGTCAGTGAGACTACTCACTTGTGCATATATAAGCACTTTTAGGATCAAGTCTGAAGCATCCTCTGCTGCAATGTTACATGTGGTGCTTTATTTTAAGGTTAGTCTGTATCCAAAGGATTTTATAGACATTTTTAAATTGGTTCAGTCCAGTTGACTCTTGGATGGGAACAGAGAGACACATTGTTAGTGTAACCCACTATCTTTGGGGTTTAGGTGCTGATGGATACAACTTAACTAGGAAGAATACCAGAGACGTTTTAAGGTACAAGGAGCCTACCCTTCCTTACTCATGCTGGTTGTCCCAGTGAACCCCTTAAACAAAATCAGGCTGGTCACTAGTGCAGTGCAGCTAGTTGGTATGAACTGAAAGCAGGATTTACCTGTTAAACAGCCAACCGTTTGTTTTATGACACTAGTGGTCTGTATATTCACGTACAGTCATTGTTACATTTGCTCTCTGTGACTCTGAAATTGATATCCTTATAATTCAGATCAACTTTGTTGTCATTCAAGGCGTATCAGTCAGCTTTTCCAGATATCCCCATTGGCTATTCTGGACATGAGACTGGCATAGCCATTTCAGTAGCAGCAGTTGCTATGGGTGCTAAAGTACTGGAACGCCATGTGACTTTGGACAAAACATGGAAAGGAAATGATCACCAGGCATCCCTGGAGCCGAATGAACTGGCAGAATTAGTGAGAACAATCCGTCTGGTGGAAAAGGCAATGGGGTCTCCAGTCAAACAGCTCTTGCCCTGTGAAATGGCCTGTAATGAAAAGGTAACTTTCCTTTTGAATTCACGTGTAGCTAAAGGCCAACTAGATTGACAACTAATTGTTCTTCGTTTAGTATATAGGAGAAGCAACTTGCAAACTGTAACTGCAGATACTCTTCTCCCATTAATAAGCTCCTTCTGCCTCCCCATCCCAAACCCTTTTGCTGCTCATGTGTTGACACTGCTAATGCTTCAGTTTTTCTTAGCACAGACTTACTACCGTGTGTAATTCATTCATTCGTTTTGTCAGCATATAAATATTTCTACTGATAATCTTGCCAAGGTGGGCAAGTGCAGTGCAGCTCCAGTTAACCAAAGGTTGGTTATGGTGCCCTCTGGTAGTCAGGCTTGAGCCTTAGGCATTCGTAGACCTCTTCTCTTCTAGTAACTTGACCAGTCTTGGGGAAGGCAGCGGGCTCTCTTCACTGTAACTAGAAGAACCCCAGTCATTCACACCCCTGATTCTAGAAAGGATTTGAGTGACACCTGTGCCCTCAATACAACGTGGCATTCAGCTGTATTTACAGTGAAGATTTCCATACTAAAACATCTTCACTAAACTGATTTGAAGTGAGTGCACTTGAAAGTAGAGCAGACAGGGGAGAGGAAAGTCAGTGAGTTTTCTTTGTAGCTGGTAAGAAAAAAGAAAGACCTCATTTTCAATCTTTCGCTTGTCCTTGATACTTTATGAATTAGAATGCACTTGGTTCAATAAACTAATCCTCTTCTGTTGGTATTTCTGTAGCTGGGGAAGTCTGTGGTGGCAAAAGTGACTATCCCTGAAGGTACGGTGCTGACTCTTGACATGCTCACAGTGAAGGTGGGAGAACCTAAAGGATACCTCCCAGAAGAAATTTTTGATCTGGTTGGCAAAAAGGTCAAAACAAACATTGAAGAAGATGAAACAATCACTGAGGATGCAATAGAAAATCATGTTAAAAAAGTGAAATGCTAAATGTAAGCATTCACATCTGTATTGTTCCTAACATGCTGTGCAGTACAGTACTGCAGCCATACTTTTTGGAATTAATAGCGTGGTAGATTAGAAATGAAGGGATTTAGGTATGAGAATCTGAACAGAATTTCTATTTCATGTTGGCAAAGAGATATTTGCTGCAAACTTACATGAAATTATGAACCCCGTTTTATTAAAGTTGTGTAATATTGTGTTTAAAAAAGGATGTAATCTTCAACATCACCAAAGATCCTGTTCAGAAGCATCTTGTATGCTGCTCATTGTCAGGATATCACGGTAATGGTTAGTTGGGTGAGAAGATGTGTGTGGGTTTATTTCAGGTTCCTTTTGGGATGATCTAGATCTAAGATGTCAATATGCGCATACCAGTCTCAGTAGCACTAGCCTAGCAGAAACTTCTCTCATTAGACAATTATGCAGTAAATATTCCCGGTGCCCCTCCCCCCCCCCTTTTTTTTAAACACCTTTCAATCATCTGATGCTAGAGACTGGATTACATAAGAACAGCCATACTGGGTCGGACCAATGGTGACCCTACCAGGTAATGATCAAGTGATCTCTCTCCTGCCATCCATCTCCATCCTCTGACAAACAGAGGCTAGAGACACCATTCCTTACCTGTCCTGGCTAATAGCCATTAATGGACTTAACCTCCATGAATTTATCTAGTTTTCTTTTAAACCCTGTTGTAGTCCTACCTACAGCGACATACAGCACTGCTGCTCCACTGTGACAACTCATTTGTGTCTCCCTGCTACCTTTCTGCCTCTTGGTCTGTTGCCTCCCCATCATCTCCTTTACCGTGAGAACTGCAGCCTCCTGTTGTGGCAGCCCGTGCTCCTCGCCAACTTGTGCACTGACTAATGCCTGCTGCTTCGCTCCTGCATGAAGGAAGCAGGGTTACCGGCTAGAAGAAATGGCAGCTGTGGGCTGCCGGTCATGCGCTCTTCAATTCCCTTAATAACTGGAGCAATACCTTATTCGAATTCATGTTAACTAACTGATAGCAGAAGTCATTTTTATCAGTGAAGTTGATGGAACTTTCTGCTTCTTATGACTTTAGGTATCTTGGACACCCTGACAATATAAGCAGAGCTGTGGGCTGCTTAATGTTGATCTTAAACGTACTACTCCAGTGCCAGGAGACTGTATGGCTATACATTTAAGATAGGAAGAGGTTGTTTCATTCAGCTTCTTGCTTAAATTGTATGGATCGTGCTTGTGAGCTTCAGTTGATGCAGCATGCTTGCCTTAATAGAAGATGATACTAAATGATTGTTGAAAGAAACATTTTTATTGAAAACAAACAAAAATAAATCAAGTTTGTCAAACAAAAGCTGCTACTTTGCCATTTCATTTTAAAGAGGAGACCTAGCCCTTGCATTTTCTTAATATCCCATGCACAGAACATTATTGTAGGCGTGCCTCTGGCATTGGAAACCAAGGCGTGTTCTAGGCCTGTGCTCTCACAAGGTTAGCGAATACAGTAGTTAAAGCACTACAGGTGGCTCTACACTAGAAAAAGGACTTCTGTGGATACAATCTAAGAAATCCTTCTGAATTTTAAGTATTATGGATTTGGGAAAAGAACAAACCACCACTCTTATGCACATCCAACTTTAAGAATACAGTAACTTTGAGAGCAACAGTCATAACAACCTGCTTGCATGTGAGTGTGGTAAAACACTAGCAGCACTAATTGAGTGCCTTTGAAAGTAGAAAGCTAGAGAGAAATTAAAGTAGTATCTCCCAGCTCCATAAGCTCTGCAATGGAAGTGACAATGCAGCTAGAATCTAATGTGGAGATGGTCCTTTTCCACATGCCTCTGACTTCCAAATGGGGAGTGATGGGGCTGTACAGCATCACAGTGCTTCCTCTCACACCACCTTCAGAACGGCTGCGGTGTGCATTTCTGGAGAAGGAGTGCATCTACAGAAAGTTTCACTGTAAAACAGTAGGACAGGCTTCCCTCAATGACCAGTGTGCTGTACTACTTAAATTAGTTCAATTCAAGCTCTACTTACTGGACCCCAAACACCACTAGCTAGTTAGTGTTGATATAAAAGTCCTCACTCCAGGAAAATCTGAAATTAGTTTTAGGCAACAGTGAAAGCAACCCTTTGATTGTTCTTGGAAGTGGATGAAGCTTTTTACCATGAACTATTTCGGTTACTGGATCTGTTCTCCAAATTCAAACTGAAATAACAAAATTAAACTAAAAGTTGCATCTTACATAAGCCAAGCTCAGAGTAATACCTATGCAAGATGGTAATCTCTCCAGCCAGCTGGAGGTAGGGTAGTAGTTTAATAAAATGGACTACTAGCTCCTGTTCCAAAAATCAGTTGCATAAACTATGACAGCTATCACGTAATTAAAATAGGACTGTGTTCTATTTTGTAAGCCACAATCCACTACAAAAATACAGTGTAAAATTGCTTTAGTCTTTTAGACACCCTGAGGAGGATTCTTACAATTCCATAACCTGAAGTGCCATTCATAAATGGCAGAAGAGCACTTGGAAAATACAATCATGTAAAAATCACTCATCTATAATAGTATCTTCTGGGGTATTTGATTTGACAAAGACCTGAGTATTTATCTATACTGGGTACTGAGAATCACATTTTAGTGATCAGTATTGAGTAAGAAATGTAGCTAAAGCCTTTAAAGCCTTACAGCGTGGTTGCTGTAATCTGTGAGAATTAATTTATAACTCCTTTTAAAGTGGTTTTACATACAAATAATTGCAAAGCAGGCTCCAGTTCATGTCTTTGTCTCATCACTTCTTAAGTCAGTTTGCAGATTGTTATTGCACCTTCCCACAGCCTAAGTGCTGGGTAAAGAGGCTCTGTGAACTTGCAGCGGAACGTATGCAGGTGGGCCATACCATCCGTTACATTATAGAACGAGAGGATGCCAGCCTCGTAATCCAGGAAAACACCAATTCGTTCTGGATCGTCATTGATCAGGATCAGGGTCCTCTCTCCCTTGTGAAATGCCCAATATTCAAGGTCAAACCTTTTTATACACCAGGATGCTCTGTTCCACCCTAATCGACAAGTTTCGGCGTCTCCATGTCTCTTGATGGAAGGGTACGCTGCTCCAATCCACCATCCTTGTCCAGCGTGAAGCACGTCCACTTCCCAGTAATGGCTCCCAGAGAAGAAAGCATCTTTGCTCAAGACTTGCCATAATTTATCAAATCTCTGGGGGCTATAAGGGTAAAATTTCCTCCTCCAGCTGCAGCTTACTGTAAGACGATCCTCAGACAAACTCAACCTGGGATGAAGGCTCTCGTATTCCAAGGTTGGTGATCTCGCATCTAGAACCAAAACCGTAAGTATGTTACATGTAATTACTTGAAACTTGCATGAGTGACTAATAGAGATCTCTTGAGACAAGTCAGGCCTGATTCCTGTGAATGATGGCAAGTCTATCAGACCGCTGAAGGTAACTGTGGTAGAGGACTGTAACTTTGTTGGGAAAATGCAACTAAAAAAAAAAGGGGGGGGGGAGGGAGAAGGAAAACTGCATTTTTGATTACTTGTAGTTTAAGAAACTTGTCAAGGGAGAGACCCTAAAAACAAGCTATAAATTTACATACTAGTTTAAAACATTAGTAAAATGTAACCAAGGAAAACTGCTTTGCATAAGACTGGATGGAGGACATGCAGTCTTATGGGAGAACCAAATTTTAACCAAATTCAGTACATTAAATAACAAATAAGTATATAATATCATATATAAATAAAAAAATACCAACTATTGCTGTAGATTTTTAAGGACAAGTTTATTTTTCTTAGAACTGATTTTTCTACTTGACTCAAATGGCTGCAGATGCCTCATGGAAAACTAAGTAAACAGTCCTATTAGTAATGGTTTTGCTGCTGCATGCCATATTTCTGAATTATTTTTTCTCCCTGCCTCTCTCTCTGAAGATTATCAGGATATTTTGCTTGTAAATAGGATCTGTGGTCTTTAAACATCCACCTGTCTTTTAATGTCACACATGATAATACTGTGATGACGTATTTGGGCACTGACGTTAATAACTAGTGATATATAGTAATTACACAGTACTTTTCGTGAGCAAAGGCCAGAATAAGGATGTGAATTTACATCAGCTGAAGATCTGGCCCTAGATTTCAAAGCTATCTACAAAATTGGGCAAGTATAATTTTTCTAGTTTTATAGAAGGGGAAACTAATACAATATGGCTAAGTGAGAATTAAACAGCAAGAGCTTGTGTTTTTATGCAAACAGCCTTAGTAATAAAAAATGACAGAAAAACAGTTTTTTTTTTTTTTTTTTTTACACACATGCTTTGTGTGTGTACACACAATAGTTATACATATACACATTGTGGACCGGATTCTTCCAATGACCTTATGTAGTCATTTACACCAGTGCAGGCTGAGTCCAAAGTGCGTGTGATAAGCTACCATTCTGATTTAGTAGTATTTTACTTCAAATTTGTAGTCCGTACAGGTGCAAATGTCTAGAGAGCCGATTTGTCACTTCCTTGCACACAGTATGTGTTTATCAGTGTGTTTTCCAAAGTGAAAGTCTTTTACACTGTCTGAAAAAATTAGGTCTTGTCTAGACAAGGAAAGGTGGTTGGGCTTAGCCAGCTCATGTTAGCTGCTCTAACGTTTTTCCTACCCTACTTAAAGCCTCATTGGCCCTTACTTTAAAAAGCAAAATGACAACTTATTAAAGGTGTTCGCCCAAAGCAGCACTCACATGCTTTCTTAGCAAATAACTTTGTCCACAAAGCCTTGAGTGACAGCCAGAGACACAAGTGCTTAGAATTCTTAACAAACTGGATTGTTTTGTGATTTGATCTTTATATAGTCACCCATATATGTGCGTTTGAACTGTTGCCTGTTTAGGCGGTCAACTCCTTGGGCTGAGGGTTTTGTCTTCCATTATGCTCCATACAGGGCTGAACACAATCAGTTGCTGTACAAGCCTTGGTGGTTAGGGCTCACCTGGGATGTGGGAGACCCAGGTTCAAGTACCTGCTCCTAATCAAACAGAGGAGAGACCAATGTAATAGAAAGAGAGAGCCTGAGACATTAGGTCTGGTATGAGGCCTGAACTAAAGTCAGGCCCTGTTACAAAGCAGATACCTGCTTGCAGGTTCAATATCTGATATGTGAACTTGGCAAGAACAGGGCTGGTATTGCAAAAACACAAGCAGTCCTAGGCACTAGGGATTCACGTAAACACATTCCAGCAGAATAGTACTAGAACACCCCGATACAAGGGTATGGTGTAAACACACTCCCCAAAGATAATACAGGGACACACTGACCTCTCCTAAGGATGAGGTCAGGATGGCAGGGTGAAGGATAGAGATGTTTTGATTGAACCCACATGTACAAGGTAAAGAGTGTAACTATCTATGTCAGAGGGGCTGTGATAAATGAAGGTGGGGGAAGCTCCCTTTTATGGACCCCCCAGTTAGCTATAAAATCCGTTAGTAGCTGTTCTCTACTTGCTTTACCTGTAAAGGGTTAAAAAAGCCCATAGGTGAAAGGAAGGGAGTGGGCACCTGACCAAAAGAGCCAATGGGAAGGCTAGAACTTCTTAAAATTGGGGAAAAAACTTCCCCCTTTGTCTGTCTGGTTGTTCTCCCGGAGAGCAGGGACAGGGCTGGAGCTATGCTATAAATGCTTGGGCCAGGTATGAAAATCATCAGCTCATACCTAGAAACTACTCATTTGAAACCCCAGATATGTAAGTAGATCAGGAAATGTCTAGGAAGATGCGATTAGGTTTATCTCTTTATGTCTTGTGGTCTCCTCTGTGCTAACCCCAGGTGCTTTTGTTTTGCTTGTAACCTTTAAGCTGGACCTCAAGAAGCTATCTTGATGCTTAATCCTTGTAATTGGTTTTTTTTTTTTTTAAACCTAGCAAAAAGCCGAAGTTCCAGATGTATTTTCTTTCTTTTTGTTTTTAATAAAATTTTCCTTTTTTAAGAACAGGATTGGATTTTTGTGTCCTTAAGAGGTTTGTACATGTTGTTTAATTAGCTGGTGCAACAGTTGATTTCCTTTGTTTTCTTTCTCAGCAATTCCTGGGGGGAGAGGGAGGTGAAAGGGCTTGAGGGTATCCCACAGGAAGGAATTCCCAAGTGCGCCTTCCTGGGTTCTCAAAGGGGTTCTGCACTTGGGTGGTGGCAGCATCTACTCATCCAAGGTCAGAGAAAAGCTGTAACCTTGGGAGTTTAATACAAGCTTGGAGTGGCCAGTATTAATTTTTAGAATCCTTGCAGGCCCCCACCTTCTGCACTCAAAAGTGCCAGAGTGGGGAATCAGCCTTGACAGGGGCAATGCCTAACTTGTTTGTATCAGTGTATAAAAGAGGGGTCACGAGGGGGTGTCTTTGTCCAGCCGAGGGGGAGCGGAGAGTCCTGCCGCTCACTGAGCCGAGTCCATTGTCACAGGCATACATGTCTTAATATCCCCATAGAGTCTACCGGGTGCTACTACGGTGCTTCAGTGACGATAAACCTGGCTGGGCACCTTTGCTACTGAACGGAGTCGGTGGTTTTCTTGGGCAGTTCGATCGAGGTCTGCTACATCCGCGATCTGTGCAGCGCTGGTGCAGCACACAGAGAGCACACACACAGAGCCAACTGACAGCAACCTGAACCTGGGTCTCCCAAAACACAGGTGCCCTAACAACCTGGCTATTCTGGCGTCTACTCCCCTACCCCCCATGCCATCCTGGACCTGAGAGACATTCGCACAAAAAGTTTTGGTTTCAAAGAATCAGCATTTTCCCACAAAAATCTTTCACCAAAAAATTCCCAACCAGCTCCAATCTTGAACACACTCTACAATAAAAAGGAAAAGGGTTTTGCCCTGGGCTAACTATCAGCATCAGTGCAGAGGAAGCTACTGCTGAATACTGTGCGTGGAAGCAAACCTACCAGCTCTGTGCCCCTGTTCTTCCTTCAGACACTGGTTAGAGCTGTGGTTCTCAAACTTCTGTACTGGTGACCCCTTTCACATAGCAAGCCTCTGAGTGCGACCCCCCTTATAAACTAAAAACACTTTTTTATATATTTAACACCATTATAAATGTTGGAGGCAAAGCAGGGTTTGGGGTGGAGGCTGACAGCTCGCAACCCCCTGAGGGGTCCGGACCCCCAGTTTGAGAACCCCTGGGTTAGAGAGAGAGAACAGTATCTGCCTGCAGTGGATGTTAATTGATGCAGAATGTTTCTCTAAACAGAAAAAGCAGCTGACCTGTAACTATTATTGTTGTGTTACTGATATTTACATGGCAGTGATTTGTAAACCTGTTAAAACTTCCTAAATAAATAAATAGTTATAAAAAATACATCTACTGCAATTCCTCTTGGCAGTCTCTACTGCCATCCACTGATGAGACACTGACGACAAAAAGAGACTGAATTAGCTTCATTAAGTTGCACAGACCTACCAACCAAGGCCCAAATGTGGGATGCAATTTGTGACAGAGACACCAGATGAGGGAGACAAAAAAATTACTCCTGCAGGAAATGTAACAAGCGGGGGGATCCTTCGCTTGGTGTAAATAACTCTCTAGAATCTCTGGCTCAATGAGTCTGCATTGCTGGGGTCAGTCATTTTTAGCAATAAAAAACAAAGGGATGCCAAATTTGTATAGAAGGCAGGTAACTCTGGGACTAAAAGGGATGATGGCCCTCAAAAGGAGAAGCAGTTGAGAAGTCTGGATCCAGTTACTCTTTTTCTAGTTACAGCTTGTAAAGTTGTAAAAATAATTGAAGGAATATACTGTCAGGTCAAATATGGCTCAAAATTTGAGATAAAAAAGAATGTAAAACCTAAGTTAAATATTTTCATGGGAGAAAATGGAGTGTGTGTGTGCGCACGTACACACCAACATTCCACTGCAGGTAAGCTCAAAATTCCAGCAAAGTGCTCAAATTGATCTGAACAAACAAAATGAGCTTGGCTGTTTTCATTCTCCAAAGGGAGAAATGCTGTTTGTTTATTTGTGCGTTACGGGTGAAAGGTAAAGTGTATTATTACTAAAACTGGAAGAATTTTAATAATCCACAGTGTTATTTGTAACTAGGACTTTACAAATCCACCAGCCTGTGGAGCACTGAACACCTCCCCTAGCAACCCAGCATTGTCAACTTTGTGTAACCAAGAAATTGTATTTCTAGCCCGTATGATTGCAAAGGTAACTTCCCAAATGCAAAGTGAATGTAAACCAATGCAGTGCTGTCTTCCTGACTCTGCAAACACATCTCCTGAAATAGAAAGATGCAAAATGCCAATCACCCAAATCATGGGTCCAAGTCACAGCTTGACAACACCTCGCTCTGCTTAACCTTAATATCAAATGCTCAGAGTGACACCTCCCAGCAGATTCAGTGCCTAAGCAAGATCAGTGTCTAGATCAGGGGTCGGCAACCTTTCAGAAGTGGTGTGCCGAGTCTTTATTTATTCACTCTAATTTAAGGTTTCGTGTGCCAGTACTACATTTTAACGTTTTTAGGTCTCTTTCTATAAGTCTATAATATATAACTAAACTATTGTTGTATGTAAAGTAAATAAGGTTTTTAAAATGTTTAAGAAGCTTCATTTAACATTAAATTAAAACGCAGAGCCCCCCGGACCGGTGGCCAGGACCCAGGCAGTGTGAGTGCCACTGAAAATCAGCTCACCTGCCGCCTTTGGCACGCATGCCATAGGTTGCCTACCCCTGGTCTAGATGAAAAGCAGGTAGTAGTATCTGACCCCGGGCAAGACAGAAGTGGTGCAAGTGGAAAGAGAACTAACCAAGGGCATATCATTCTCCATAGAGAGGCTTTGCCACTGCTGCTGGATTCCCAAGCAGTAACAGCTGCTGGAAACCCATTCTTCCATTTCTGTCTGGCCAGAGGCCATGCACGTTAGCCAGAGAGATCCACAATGTCATGATTTACATGCTAATTTAGTGCAGTGCAACAGGGTTGGGATGAAGGCATCAGTCCCAAGACTGCTCCACTGACTCAGAATATGGCAGCCCATCCAGTAGCTAAGCAACACAGGACAGCATGAGCACATCACACTCCCACTCCCGACACTGCACTGACCCTCCAGTGTGGATCCAAGGTTCTGTTTCTGAGATTCATGGTCCAAAATGGGTTGGGTCCAGGCTACTCTGACCTTCTGCCATCAAGGACAATGGAGTTTTTAACAACCAGGGTGAAACTTAGACGAGCAGGAGACAGCTGTTTCTCAGTGACTGGCTCATGGCCTTGAAATTGGAGTGGCCACAAAACCCACCATCTTCCGGATAAAATGCAAAACTCAGAACGTTACCACAACACACCCTACTGATAATAATAAATTAAAGAAAACAATTTACTTCATAGCCTTCCTCTGTATTCTGGGAGAGAGAGAGAGACACCAAAAAACCAACACCAAATAGGCGACATGGGGGACCCATGTAATTCTGAAAGGTCTTGTCTACCTGGGGAGTTATTCCTGAGAAACTCCATGTGGGGCTGCTCTGCTGAATTTAATTAATTCACACCCTACCTTATTCCAGATTAACTTTCAGATGTAGACAAGCCCTAAGAAAGGCAACTATCATGAGGGGGCGCAGAATATGAATATCTAAAGAAGCTACATTAGATACACTAGCCAGTTCATAGGCTTGCAGGTGTAAATATAAATGCTGGGTCAAGATTTTCAAAAGTGACAGCAATTTTTGTTTCCTGACATGAGACACCATAGAGGGGTCTGATTTTCAGAAAGTACTGAGCATCCCCCTTTGAAGGTGTCTCAAGATAGGTCCCCAAAACCTGAGGCATCCAAACTCAAGGCACTTCTGAAAATCTTGACCTTCGTTATTAATTCTGGGAACACAGGAAAGTTTGGTTTAATGTTACTTACGTTTTAAAAATAACGATCGATCAACTGTAGATGTTGTTTTCAGCAACGCGCCAGGTTCCTTCTTTGAAGTGGCATTGAGGCTGCTGAAAATGTCTAAGGCACAAATGAAAAGAAGCTGTTTAGAAAACGTTCTTCTTGGGAAGACATATCTGCTGCTTATAAGGGGAGTTTGCAGGGAAAAGTGCTTTAAATTCTAACAGCAATCTGGGCAAAGCAAAATTTCACATTCCCTTTTTCCAAGTTGATTGGCTGACAATTACTATAAATTATCTTTACTAGTGGAAGGGGAGTTTATTTTGTACAAAATTCTACTTCCCACCCTAAGTCCATTTGCTAGCATGGATATGCATAACACACAACAGAGCCACTCAGAGAGTCTGGGATGCAACACACTCCACTAATCATGCTACAGGACTGAATCTCTGGTTTCTAAGCATCCAGGGAAAAAAACACAGCAGAGAGCGTATTCTCCCTATACAGATGATTGTGAAATGGAACATAGCCAGACAGCTGATGATTCATGCAAAGGTGCTGTGATCCCAAAGGCGGTTACAGGGTACTATCACTCATTCCCTTCATTACATCACCAATAAACTTCCAGGATTCCCCACTGCTCCTGAAGCCATCCTGTTGTATCATGCCATACTTGACTCAATGTTGTCTAGTGCATCTTTCACAACGGGGTCAACTCAGGGATAACTGGGCGGCCTGTGATATACCAGAGGTCAGACTAGATATCTAATGGTGCCTTCTGGCCTCGTAACCTATGACTCTATAAACAGTTGGGGTTTCCATATGGCTGGGGTGAGGAGGTTGTTTTTCTTCATGGCCCTATATTCTAACAGGGGTGCCCTGTCCTTAAAAATGCATATCAGCCACATGTAACAAAATAAGCTAGCTCAAAAAGTGTTATAGTTCAGAATGCATTCAACACTCTGGGGAGAATATCTGTTATTATAGCACTGCTATTTAACGGTATTACAGAGTATAACCTTGTCTTACACACTGAGCTAGCCACAGTGTGATTAGGAGTGAGATAGTGCAGCTATGGGAGCTGGGCCTCCTAGGTTCAAATTAGGCAGCTCTTCTTAGGAGACTTTAAACTAGGTAGGTTATTATTTAGATCTGAAGCTCTTTGGGGCAGGGACTGTCTTTTTGATCTGTGTTTGTACAGCACCTAGCACAGTGGGTCCTGGTCCATGACGGGCTCACCAGCTTTACTGCAATACACGTAATAAATAACGCCATGAATAATAATAATAATAAAGGGGGAGACTGGGAGCTCTTTCAGTTAACTCAGTAATGGGGCACTTCTAACAGAGTATGGCAGAAGATAGAGTTGATCGAAAACAAAAGCAGAAGACAACGCTCAGTGTATGGGCATAGCCATCCATTTGGAACATGGAAAACAGGCATGAGAAATGTTGCTAAGCTATGGCCATTGGAGCTGCGTAGGAGGAGTCTCCCAGCAGACATGTCAATACCGACAGGTAGACATTATGTAGAAAAAAACAAAGGGAAGAAGGGGCGTGTATTTATCACTAGAATAGCTAAAGTACTTATAAGGCCAGAAAGCTCTAAACTGCTGTCACAGAGAATCGTGGTGATAAAAACAAAGGAGAGATGCGCATGAGCAACTGCTCTAGGCTAGTAAGGCTATAGGAGAGACATTTCTCAAGTTACTCTTGCCTGCCCTAACACAGCTGCATATGCATTTAAGGCATTCCTAAATAATATAGGAGACAACATGCAGATGAAATTGAGTGTATATGTGATGGCTGGCACATGTGATGGCTGTAGCGCTAAAGAGCCAAGGCGCCGTAGCTGGGGGCTGTAACAACTCATATTCTCTATGGATTGGCACAGAGGGAGACCTGCATACACATTCACCAATAGGTTACAGTGAGATGCAAAGGAATTCTGGGAATAATCTGAACTAATGGAACATCTTACTGGGTTCTACATTACTAGTCACAACTCCGGAGAAACATGTTGGGGATTGGTCCTGCGTTGGAGTTGGTCCTGCTTTGAGCAGGGGGTTGGACTAGATGACCTCCTGAAGTCCCTTCCAACCCTGACATTCTATGATCCTATGAACCGCCGAAGGGACTGATTCAGGAGGAAAGATTAGAAAAGCTACATATGGCTAGCTTGGAGGAGGAGATGTCTGCCCTACCATCAGAAGTGTGACTGCAGCATGAGTAAACACTCCGGAGCCGGCTTGGATCTAACGAGCTTGCCCAACAATTGCAGTGAAGCTGCAGCAGCATGGCTGTACAAGCTCACCCGGGACCCTGGGTATGTAGTCAAGTAGCTAGCCCATGCTGCCACATCTTCAGGGCTATTGTTAGTCGAGCTGGCTAGATGAAAGCTAGCTTGGTTCTGTCTACACATGCTGCAGTCACACCTCTGACTGCAGGGTAGACAGACCCTATGAGGCAATTAAAGGGAGGACACAAGACTACAAATACGTGAAGGATGCCAACCCCAAAGACAGACAGGAAATAGTTAGGGCCCTACAAGAGCAATGAGACAAAATGTAACAGGGAAATTTAGGTTGACTATCAAGGAAAACTCCCTGATGGCGAGATTGTGGAACAGTCTCCCCAAGGTGACAGTGTAAGTTCCATTGCTACTGAAGGACCAGTGGTTTTCACAGGCCTTTCCCAGCAGTAAGTTCCGTGAGTTGGCTCTCTCGTTCCGAAGGGCTGTCACTCAGCACCCTTTTCTCTCTCTGAAGGCACTGGGACTCCCTATTTTCAGTAGTTTGTAGCTAGACAGAGGCCAAAGCTAGAACCATTTATCCTGGTGGCTTTTGGGAAATGGAACCTGCATCTAACCCACCTTGGTTTACGTTTGGCCAAAAAGAGCAACAGAAAAGTCAAGACCAATGAGGTTTTGCAGAACTGCCAGCAACAGGCAGACACATATTGCATGTGTCATGTAAAATGAGCAACAGTAATGCATGTTCAATGTACTGACTATATGGCAGTGGTGTAGTGGTAAAAGGCAAAGTGGGTAAAGCTAACCTAAACTAAACTCCTTACTCGCCAAATGAGAAACGGGTAAAAGTTTACCTGCATTTACCCTTGGCTACACTACTGCTATATGGTGCCTGTCTGCCTGCGAGCACTACTGAGTGCCAATAGTGAACAAAGAATAAGCAGACAGCATGAGGCTGCAAAATCGAAAGGGTTAAAAACACGGCACGGTCAATGGTACCTTCTTTCAGACGAGCTTCTAAAGATTTCTGCAGAACGGACTGAATAGCTCCTGCGAAGCCCCTGTAATGGTTCATAACATGCTCAAACGACATAGGCACTGGGTGCCACTGTTCCGCCGGAGCCCTCTGCTCCTGTATTTCTTTTTCTGATGCTGAGTAGTCCTGCAGACACAGAATCAAATCCTAGAGTCAGGCAATACCTTTTGGCCATTTCTTCCCTCTCCAAACCCCCACCCGGGCTCAAAAGCGGAGGTGGAGCCACAAATCTGCACTCTCTTTCTCCAGCAAGCAGGGATATATCAAAAACAATCAGTAAAACCTACTGTCCATAATAACTAAGCCCTTTAATTCTCCTCATGTTTGGGCTGCTTAATGCAATGGCAATAGCCCACGTGTTGGTGCAGCCAGCCTGCCTCCCAGTGTAAGGAGTGAGCTGGGTACTACTGCAGTCTTGGGGGAAATGTTGAATTACGAAGGGAATTTGGCCTGCCTATAGCCTTGTTAGGGTTCAGTGCAGAAAATACAAGGGCAGGCTCTGAATTTCCTACCCCTGCAGCGTGCATAGGCCAGACTGCCAAGAGCTCAGCTCCTATTCAGGTGCCTAAAGTGAAGTGGCCAGAGTTTCAATAGCGCTCCACGCCCAGCAGCTCCCACTGGTCTCATTTGGGGTGGGTGGAGGTGGACTCTCTGCTATTCTCAATGGAAGTTGTTGGGTACTGAGCACTTCTGAAAATCTGCCCCACAGCTCTTACTGCAGAGTGGTACAGTAAATCCCTGCCATAAAAAATAGGTCATGAGGCTTTGGGAGGAGCAAACACAGGCCTTCCCAAGCAACTGACATCGAAGGATCAAGTGTCCTCCTGCATTTGTGTCATAATTTTGCAGGTCTTTATGCCGTTGTATGAAGAGGATCACGGAGAGAGCTACGGGTAGCATCTACCAGTAGGTGATAGTGTAGGCCCCGCCTTCCAGAAAATGATGCTTGTCATCTGTGAGACCCTAGGAACTTCTGTGGTGTAAGTGAAGAGAACAATTGACACACTCAGCTCTCAGAGGTTTCTTAACAGGTATCCCTTTCCTCACATGTTCAGCTGGGCATGCTCTGCACAGGAGGGGGCTGGAGGTGCTGACCTTGTAAAAAGGTACAGGGATATAGAACAAATGGATATAATTTAGCCCCTCTCTTTTACTTAATGGTAAAGATCCAGGTGATCTAAACCAGCGTTTCTCAAATGCTGCCCCAGGAGCTTTTCTTCTGGCCACAGCCTCCTAGGTGGTGATTGCAGGGGGTGGAAGGTGGGGATGAAAGCAGTGGGGCTCTGGCTTCCAGCTTCAGCCCTTGGGTGGCAGGTGACAGCCCTCCAGTCGTAGGGCTTCGGGCTCCAGCCATAGGCTCAATCCCCCGGCCCCACCATTCTGCCCATCACTCCTGGCCCCCGCTGCCTCCTCCGGCCCTGGGCTTTGGCTGCGCCCCCAGCCGTGGGACCCCAGGATCCAGCCATTGGGCTTCGGGCTCTGACCCCAGGCTCAAACCCCGCCCCCCATTACTGCTGGCCCCTGTTGTGTCCTCCAGCCCTAGGCTTTGGGTGTTGGTCCTGGGCTCACCACCCTCCCCATTGCCACTGGCCCCCCGCTGCCTCCCTACCCACCTCCCCATCCAGGGCTTAATTTGTCCCCCAGCTTGCCAGGGCTGAGTAAGTCTGCTGTGAAAGGTGATATTTATATGTTTCAGAGTAGCAGCCGTGTTTATTAGAGCATAGCAGCTTATGCTCTAATAAATTTGTTAGTCTCTAAGGTGCCACAAGTACTCCTGTTCTTTTTGCGTGATATTTATATGTTCGTTAATATCGCTTTTCACTGCCTCCCAGCTAGCTAGCAAGTCTAAAAAAAAAACCAACCAAAAATGCAAAAGAAACAACAACTACCACCACAAAAGACAAGAACATGCAAAGCACCTTATCTGTGTTTCTATTCAGTTTATGTCCAGCAAAGAATAGAGACAACTGTACATTGTTTTTATTATTGAGTTTGCAAAAAACCCCTACATAAATAAATTACAATGATTTGGACACCTATATGTGCAAATGTATTTGTTTTTCCTAAAGTTAATTAAGTATTTTAGGAAAAATTGTCAGAGTGGCCACCAGCAGGAGTTGGTGACCGAACTCTGAGGCCACCAAAAATTTTGTCGTGAGAACCCCTGCATTCTAAACCCAGTTTAAAGGTGGAATCGGGACTGTGTGGGTTACTAACGGGAAGGGCAGGAGCTAGACTATTCACCAAAACAGAGAGGCAGTAATAAGGGGGAAAGAGAGGATAAGGCACTGTGTACATATGTATCTACAGAAGCAAATACAATAAGCCTCCGAAGTGGTTCACCATTAAATATCAGAGGCAGAAAGAGAGTACAATGCTACCTGTAATAACTGAATGGGATCACTTCGCAGCTGGATCTGCCTGACTCGGTCTGAGAAGCTCTCTATGATTTGAATTCGTTCTTGACATGACTCCGTCTGCTGATCATACATCATGAGGGCCCGTTGAGTCTTTTCATTTATGAATTTTTTTGTCAACCTTTCCTCTTCATCAAGTAGTAACCGGAGTTCGGCGAACTTCCCTGCCAGAGACGCTTTACTAGCCGAGGCGTGTGCCTACAGATAAAAACAGAATGGCAGACACATTCAGAGTATAAGCGTCTCCGATGTTTCTCTGTCAGACTTTAAAAGTTACATTCCCACAAAGCTTTACTGATCTGTAGCTTTCCTTTACAAAAATGGAATAGCCACAGTCCAGACAACCACACTTGCTTGGGGTTTTCCTGCTACTGTCCTGGGTGAAAAGGCTCAGGGACAGATTCTGATACCCTTACTCTCATTGACAGCATCTTAACTTCAGTGGGACTACTCACACAGTAAGATACTACTCACACAGTAAGAAAGGGCATCAGAATCTAGCCCTTAGCTAGCAGTGTCTGGAGTGACATCAGGCAGACTCCAGAAGTCTGGCAGACGTGGGATCTGGATTTCTGTGTATGCTTGAAAGGGAATATTTTATGTCCCATCATCAAACAAGTTAGGTAAGTAGAATAGTTGGAATGAGGGCATCTTAATGTGAGGGACAGCCGGCGTCAATGTCCAAACCAATAGGGAAAGGTCTCCGGATCGCACGGATAGCCATTTGCTGGGTACACTATGGAGATGCTTTCAGAGCAGAAGCTCCTGGGACCATTTCTACCTGTATGTGCTGTACAGGGCTGAGTACGCTGACAGTTCTCCACACAGAATTAGTAATAGTTTCCTGTTTTTATTGGACTCAGATCCTCACATGATGTAAATCAGTGTAGCTCCATTAACTTCAACAGAGCTACATCAATTTACACCAGCTGAGGTGGTTTATCATTTGCTATGTGTAATTATTTCAGTACAGCTCTCCCAGATATGTATGTTCCACTCCCACTAACAGGTGGCTGATTGCAGAATTGAAACTAGGGGCAGGATTTCAGTTTCAGGCGAGCCCCCGCATCTGCTAGCACCAGGCGCAGGTGCCTACAGGAAATACACTGTTCTGCTGCGGAGCTGAAGCTGTGATGTCACTCTGAGGTGGGCAGCGGTTGGCTAATTCTCCCTAACAACAGACAATATGGGTCTATGGCTTAGTCTGCACTATGCCCAGTTTGCCAGCACAGCTATGTTCACTAGAAGTGTGAAAAAAATTACACACACTCCAAGCCAATATAGCTATGCCAGCAAACACTCTGGGGTATGCAACTATCCCGACAGAAGAGTGCTTTTCTCAGCTTAGCTAATGTTGTCCTGGGAGGTGGCGTAGCTATACCATCAGAAGAACTCCTTCTGTTGGCTACGCTGCGTCTACGCTAGGGGGCTCTGCCAGCATTGCTATACTGGCAACGACTCTGTAGTGTAGACAAGCCCTCTGTATCAGTTTGACTGTGATTGCTATTTGACACTGAACATAAGAATGGTCCTACTGGGTTAGACCTAGGGTCCATCTAGCCCAGTATCCTGTCTTCCAACAGTGGCCAGTACCAGGTGCCCCAGAGGGAACGAACAGAACAGGTAATCATCAAATGATCCATCCCCCGTCGCCCACTCCCAGCCTCTGGCAAACAGAGGCTAAGGACACCATCCCTGCCCATCCTGGCTGATAGCCATTGATGGACCTATCCTCCATGAATTTATCTATTTCTTTTTTGAACCCTGTTATGGTCTTGGCCTTCACAACATCCTCTGGCAAGGAGTTCCACAGGTTGACTGTGCGTTGTGTGAAGAAAGACATTGGGCTTGTCTGCATGGGAAACGTTTACCAGTTATACCAGTACAGTTAAACAGGTATAACTCCCCATGTGGGCACTCTTATTCTAAAAGACTGGCTTTTTTCAGTTCAGCTTAAACCCCTCTGCGACACTCTGTACCCCAAAGCAACGCCCTGGCGCCCCCATATTTACCATGGTGATAGGATTATGATATGATTTGTACAAAGTATGCCTTGTGAGGTATCATTCTAAAAGTCTTGATCTGTTGAACATTAATATCCTGTTGGATTGTATGTGCTGTCATCGTATCTGCAGTTATAAATATTGACTATGTACCACTATTTCAAATGTGTTTGCTCCAGGGGTGACACCCCGCAGGTAGGTTACATCCAGTCTAACCAGCACATTGTAAGTGGACTATTCAAGGTCATGGCCCATTAAGAAACCCACCTGGTGGGCCTTCCTGTGAACACTTCATCCAGTATATGGATAATGGCTGCTATGACTCATCGAAGCATGCAAGGGCATGTGACTAGATCATGTGATACTGGACTCCATCTTGTGCCTGCACTTTCCCACAAACTGGGCTGGGGGCTTTGTTTGGGACAACGATGTTCCCTCCACATGGCAGAAGCTATAAAAGAGGGGAAGGGACATCATCACGTGGCCTCTCTCCCCCCACAACTCAACACTTGGAAACACGACTAGCGGACAAAGACTTTGACTGGGAAGGGGGTCCCAGGCAGGAAAGGTGGATTCCAGCCTATGTATGAAAGATCTGCCAACTGTTTGTACTGTCAGGGTGAGACACGGCTTGATTCAAATCGTGACTAATTAATAGAACTCAGACTGCGATTTCATTTTATTTCGTAGGTAATCTACTTTGATCTGTACACTTACTACTTATAATCACTTAAAATCTCTCTTCCCATAGTTAATACATTTGTTTTACATTTTACCTAAAAACAGTGTGGTCTGACTGAACTGTATGAAAAATCAAAGCTCAGTTAACAAAAAGCTTGTGCTGTGTTCCTTCCATATTGAGGGAGGGGCAGATGGGTTAATAAACTTACCCTGATCAGGTTTTTGACCAGGGCAAGACGGTACAGTTCTAGGGTCCTAGGCTGGGGGGAACTGGCTGAAGCCTCTCTATTGTTGGTTCATGAATGACTGGCATGAGTTCATGAGTGACTCGGGTCTGTCCCTGCCCATGAATGTTTGTGTGAGTGCAAGACCTGGAGGGGTCTGCAGCTTGTCACAGCGTCACAGTGTGGACGGGAACCCAGGCTGGCGAGACAAAGGGCTCAGCGGTACCCCAGTTCCAGGTTGCACCCCGGGAACACCCATCACACGCTCCCAAAGTGACATAAACTAAACTGCTAATAGGCCCTCTTCTATGGTTGTCCACATAGGTGGTTATACCGACATAACTACAGCAGTTTATAGTCACACCTTACCTTATACCCATATAATCTTCCCACACAGAGAAGCCCTTTGCCAGTTAACAAAATACTGGGAACAGAAAAGTTAATCATAACATTTACAACAGAAACTTCACAGCAAGTTTACTTTCGCTCTAGAAAACCATGCTTGTGATTGAGCTGTCTAGGCTGCAGCTTGGGTGGCATCTGAAAGTTGCTACTCCCTGATTAATAAGCAAGTTTCCACTTTACCTTAAGGTCATTAACAGCTTGTTCTATATGTCTTATATTGCCAACTTCCTGTTTCTTTTTCAAGTCTAGCTCCTTCAAGAACGTTGTCATGAATTCCTGTTCATGTAAAACAGAATACATACTTGGTCATAAACAATGGTTACAAACATTGTAATTATCCATTTTACTTTCTACAGCTGAAGAATATAGTCAGAAACTGCCCAGATCACGTATTTATACAAGGTAAATATCGATACTTGTTAACTAGATCACGTATTTGAACATTTAAGCAGCCCATCTGTGCTAGCTCTTGCACAGTTCAAAGACATGTACAAGGTGATATCACTTCCGCAAGACATAGGAAAACTTACTGGGAAAGTCTGTTTTTTCACCCTGAAATCTCTATTGTTGCTCAGACAGAAATAATACCACCTGCATATGTGTTTAGCAGTTAAAGGATCCCAGCTGAGCATTTTCATTTGGAAAATCACCCAGGGATCTATTACCTTGCCTGGATTCAAAATCCAGTGAATATGTGTGACACTTTTCAGTGGCAATAGATGTTTTCTGCTCTAGGATGTAGCATAGAGGCTGTACTATAACCAAATTTTATGTAAAGATTAAGCAAATTTATTCTGGCAAATTTTCCTTTACATACCAGCCCTGTTCCTCAATAGGGTTGTTTATGACAGGCAGCTATGAGCATGCTGTAAATAAGATGGTCACCGCTATTTAGAAAGGATGTAGAGAAACTGGAAAGGAGCCAGAGGCAAGTGACCAAGATAATCAGAGGTATGGAATGCAGCTATATGAGCAAAGGCTGAAGGAACTGAGTATGTTTAGTTTGGAAAAGAGGAGATTAAGGGGGGACATGACAGCAGTCTTCAAAGGCTTGAAAGGCTGCCATATAAAAGATGGAGGAAAACTGTTCTCTCTTGCCACAGAGGAAGAGGCAGTGGGTTCAGACTACAGCACAGCAGATTTAGATTAAATCTCAGGAAAAACTTCCTAACTGTAAGAACAGTAGGACAATGGAACAAAGTGTCTAGGAAAGTCGTGGAAGCTCCTTCATGGAAGGTTTTCAAAAAGAGGGTGGAGCCATCTGTTTTGAATGGTTTAGACACATCAAATCCTGCATCTTGGCAGGAGGTTAACTAGATGACTCTTGCGGTCCCTTCTAACCCTATGATTCTAGGATTGCAAGACATAGCAATGGTGGAGTAACTTTAAAAAGGGTACATATTGATTTTTTTCCTAACATGGTTCAATATTTTAAAAGTGTGTCTTTGTTTATTGGCTGAACTACATTTACTAATTCAGGTCAGATTTTGATATCCTTACACTGGTTAGTACTTTACTCTGTGAGTAGCCCTGGTGATTTCAGTGAGGCTATTTGCAGTAAAATACTGCTCCCCATGAGTAAGGGTCTGAGATCCGGACCTCAGAGATTAAGGTGGAGATTTTCTAAAGCAGCCGGCTCCCATTGGAAGTCAATGGGCATCAGTGCCCAGATTGTTAAAGCTATTTAGGTGTTGCTGCGCTTGCTCAGCGTTGAACAGCTATCTGATTTAGGAACCTAGATCTCATTTTCAAAAGGGAGTTAGGCACCTAGAAGTCTAAATTCCATCCATGACGGGATTTAGATTCCTAAATCAATTAGGTGTTGCGATGCTGAGCACAGCAACACCTAAATACCTTTTATAATCTGGGCCTGGGTGCCTATCTGCCCTTTTGTGGCTTGGAAAATCTCCCCATCAGCCTGTTTCCAGCATTCATATAGACCCCATTCCACATGGATTCCTACGGTAGTCGTGAGTAACTGTTTGTATGATGAAGCCCTTAGTTATTTTTTTACATATTAACAGCTTAAATTGTGATTTTAAACATAAGAGCCATACCATGTCCCAAGTAACCCTTTCACATTGTTAGTTCACTCTAATAATACAGCATGATAAGGGATTCAGAAACCTTTAACAAGCACAGTTAATAGTAAACATCGTGCCATTGAAAACTCCCAAAACTGTGTCCTTGAGCATTGGGAACTTCAATGGACTCTGAAAGGGACATGTTGCAGTTTTGGAGACATAGCAGAGTTTTAACTTGTGATGTGAAAACACATACAGAAAGAAATGAGCTAGAGAGAGTGAAAAGAGGAACAGAATTAACCTAATATACATATAAAGTTACGGTTCACGGTGGGTGACAGTAACACAAATACGAACGTTTTGACATGCTTTGAATGAGAATTTCCTTTCTTTTTAGAGAATCAAAGTAAGGAACAGTTTTTCAATCCCTTGAATATTTTTCAGAGTTTGAAATTCTTTTCATCTCAAATAAGGATGAAAAGTCAAAATCTCAAAAATATTTGCGAGCACACAAAAAATTCCGGTTCAGGTAAATCAGAATGTTTCATTTAGAAAATTTCAAAACACGTTGACATTTTCTTTTTTAACCTAGTTAGCTTCATTATTTAAACAAAAAGTGGTTTCAAATCAGAAAAATGCAATTTTTCATTCAGAAAATGTCAAAATGTTTCAAAACTTAGTGTTTTTCAACATTTTTTCAAGTCGGGAGACTCATCAAACCCGAACCTGCTTCATGAACAGTTTTGGTTCCAACAAATTAGTATTTTTTGATAAAAAAAAAAAAAAAGTGATTAATTGAAAAAATTCCCAACCAGCTCGAATACAGAAGGGACCAGAACAGACTGTGCAAGCTGCTCCTTTCATTGCTCTGGACTTTTTGGCTGGTACCTTCAGGCAGGTCAGTTGTGAGAGGTTTGAAGCCTGAACACTGCCTCAGTTTGCACAAAAGGGTCAAAATGCAGGTTTTTAAAGCTCCCAAAAGTATGTATTATCTGATGGCTGAAGACACTGCTGGGTTCTAGCGAGTTTAACTGGGTCAGACTGTGACAAGCTGGTCCATGCTGATCTCCTCCAGATTAGCCTACTGCGGTGTTGTGCCAGTTGACCACCCAGGAAATTGATAATGCTTGTGCATACTTCCTCTGCCATGGTACACAACGAAGCTTGAGTCGAGATTGGCTGTTGTGCATAATCTTGTATGAATTGACAATATCAAGTAAAAATTGTGTTCCTCTCTAGAATGCATGTCTATAACCGCCGCTCTGTTTAAAACAAACCAAATCCAATTGCCGTTTTATTGGAGTGAAAGAAAAGAGCCACTTGGCTGTATCTGGTACAGGATGTCCCGCACTTCGTTGCTTCTGCAGGCTGAGCTCATTGCACACACAGTGATCCATTCATAGATGCCAACGCCAGAAGGGACCACTGGGATCATCTAGTCTGACCTCCTGTGTAACACAGGCCAGAACTGCCCCCAAATAATTCCTAGAGCAGATCTTTTAGAAACACATCCAGTCTTGATTTAAAAATGGCCAGTCATGGAGAATCTACCACGACCCTTGGTAAACTGTTCCAATGGTTAATTATTCTCACTGTTAAAAAAATCACACCTGATTTCCAGTCTGAATTTGTCTAGCTTCAGCTTCCAGCCGTAAGACTGTTATAACTTTCTCTGCTAGACTGAAGAGTCCAGTTTCAAATATTTGTGATATAAGTGCTCCCCACACAGAGCTCCCTCTGAAGTGGGTGCTTTTTAATGGCGGTGCTCAGTGCTCGGACAAAAGGAAAGAGGCACCATCAGATCTGCGTGTTCTATACACCTGCTGATTTCCTTGCATCCCTACATCCCCGCAAAACTAGGTTCCTAGGTGCTCTTCTCCCATCCCCCTCAAATGTCAATAGTTTCATTATTTCTTTCCTTTTGGTCTGGAAATTGGTCATTCAGGGTGTTGACATTTGAAACTGCATTGGAGGAAGGGCAGAGCTGAGACAGGGGCATGCCGTATTGTTATGCTGAAAGGTGTTAATCCTTTAGTTCTTTGATCTATAGACAATTACAGACCTGGATATAGTTGAGGGATATGCATTCCAGAGGCTTTGTGGGTTTCTTATTTCCTTGTTCTCATTTTCCCATTTTTATCAAAATCAATAGGCTTCTGCCCACTGGGGCATAGAATTTTCCCTGAAGTTTTGGAAGAGATCAGATGCAGTGTTCAAAAATTATTGTGTTATATGCAAACAGAGAAATGCTATGAAGTTGAGTGTAGACTTGCTTTGTTTGGCCAACATGGACACCACTGTCTCCTCTGACTAAGATTTTCAGAAGCTGGTTGCCTAAAGTTAAACTCCTGGGTCCATATTTAGGTATCTATGCGGCCTGGCTTGACACTACTGAAAGTCAAACAACTTACTTAGATAGCTAGGTATAGATATAGAAGCCTAAACTTTAAGTACTCTTGGCCTCTGTGAGCAGAGGAAAAGAAGTCCCATTAGACCTCTGATTGGGGCACAGAAGGAGTAATCTGCCTTCAGAGCCGGGTGGATAAAAATTAACGATTTTTTTTTAAATGTAAAAAATCTGATTTTTTTGATAAAATGCTTTTGGAGGAAAAAACCTATCTAAAGATAGTTTTAATTAAGGTACATTATAGCTCAAAGATATCTCATAATGGAATAGGGATTATAAATTCTAATTCTATAGTATGAGACAATATATTCATGTAATGTTTAAGAAAAGTTTTGTAAATGAGTTCCAATAGTTCATGGATTAGGGACCCAATCTTATGAGGATCCGGAGGCTTCTGTATAGATTATTTAGGTTTATCTTTCTATCTACCCAATGGGACTCAGTGCTCAGCCTAGAAGATACCATTAGAGATGCTGAGTTTTGCAGATCTCAAACTGTGGATTTGTGTCGCCAGAGATAACATGCTTCTTAACAGCAAAAATGTTTTTAAATAAATAAATACATAATATATAGAGGTGAGAAATAACAGACCTCAACCCTATTGTCCCTCTGCAAATTTGTGTACAGAGAGACAATCTCTTACCTCTCTCTAAAAGTGCAAAGTTTCAAAAAGTTGAATGAATAAAAGATTGGTGGGGATGGACTAGATCTGGACAAGGAGAAGAAGTCTGGAGATAAATGTGAGAAGGAAGGGACAGGCAGTAGAAACAGAAGTGAAACTGTTTGAGCAGCATATTCCAGAATGCACTTTTATGTAGAAATCCATGATTAGATCCAGTCTTCCTGACCAGTAATTCAGACCAGTCATCTTAACTTCTCTACCCGGAAAGATAATCGAGCAAATAATTAAGCTATCAATTTGCAAACATCTAGAAAATAATAAGGTGATAAGTGACAGTCAGCATGGATTTGTAAAAAAACAAATCATGTCAAACCAACCTGATAGCTTTCTTTGACAGGGTAACAAGCCTTGTGAATGGGGGGAAGTGGTAGACGTGGTATATCTGACTTTAGTAAAGCTTCTGATACTGTCTCGCAGGACCTTCTCATAAACAAACTAGGGAAATGCAACCTAAATGGAGCTACTATAAGGTGGGTGCATAACTGGTTGGAAAACCGTTCCCAGAGAGTAGTTATCAGTGGTTCACAGTCATGCTGGAAGGGCATAACAAGTGGGATCCCGCAGGGATCAGTTCTGGGTCCGGTTCTGTTCAATATCTTCAAAGATTTAGATAATGGCATAGAGAGTATACTTATAAAGTTTGTGGATGATACCAAGCTGGGAGGGGTTGCAAGTGCTTTGTAGGATAGGATTATAATTCAAAATGATCAGGACAAACTGGAGAAATGGTCTGAAGTAAACAGGATGAAATTCAATAAGGACAAATGCAAAGTACCACTTAGGAAAGAACAATCAAGTTGCACACATACAAAATGGGAAATGACTGTCTAGGAAGAAGTACCGCTGAAAGGGATCTGGGCGTCATAGTGGACCACAAGCTAAATATGAGTCAACAATGTAGCACTGTTGCAAAAAAAGCAAACATCATTCTGGGATGTATTAGCAGGAGTGTTGTAAGCAAGACACGAGAAGTAATTCTTTCCCTCTACTCCGCGCTGATTAGGCCTCAACTGGAATATTGTGTCCAGTTCTGGCGCCGCATTTCAGGAAGGATGTGGACAAATTGGAGAGAATCCAGAGAAGAGCGACAAAAATGATTAAAGGTCTAGAAAACATGACTTATGAGGGAAGATTGAAAAAACTGGGATTGTTTAGTCTGGAAAAGAGAAGACTGAGAGGGGACATGATAACAGTTCTCAAGTACGTAAAAGGCTGTTACAAGGAGGAGGGAGAAAAATTGTTTTTCTTAACCTCTGAGGACAGGACAAGAAGCAATGGGCTTATATTGCAGCGAGGGAAGTTTAGGTTGGACCTTGGGAAAAATTTCCTGTCAGGGTGTTTAAGCACTGGAATAAATTGCTTAGGGAGGTTGTGGAATCTCCATCATTGGTGATTTTTAAGAGCAGGTTGGACAAACACCTGTCAGGGATGGTCTAGATAATACTTAGTCCTGCCTTGAGTGCAGGGGACTGGACTAGATGACCTCTCGAGGTCCCGTCCAGTTCTATGATTCTATGATCCAGTGGAATTTCCGAGAGGAGGACCTGCAGAATTTCCTGCCATGTATGCCACTCCCCCCACTTCAAATGCAAGCGCGTGCGCACACATACACACTGCAGCACTGGTCATAAGTGAGTACTTAGAACTGCCTGGAGAACATTTCTGCAAAGCTCCGATTTGAATCCCAGCATACATCTGCTTGTGAGGTCTTCACTTTTTACAGAGGATGAACAAAATAACCTCACTGCTTCCGGAGCATTGCTAAAACACGGTCTCCAATACGAATGGCAGGAGCCCATCTCGCACAGCAACACAACATTTTGACCAGCAGTGTATTCAGTCTGCGCATTTGACTACATTGTCAGAAAAGACAGCTTCGATGGAAATTAGGGGGTTACAATGCCAGAGCCCAGGCTGGTGTGCCAATGTCCCAGCTTACCAACTACACTTAGGGCTTGTCAACATCACGCAGCTTTTAGCGGCAGATGCTAAAAGTCGGCATGTGCAAACACTCTTTGTTGTCAAAATACTTCCAGGTGGCATTCAGTTTGTCGGCAGGAGCACACTGCCACGGCAAAACTTGTGTCTTTTTTGGGGGCGGGGGGCCCTTTTTAAGCACCCGTGAAAGACAAAAGTTTTGTCTACAACTTGGAAGTGTAGACAAAGCCTAAGTATTGATGCCATGTCCTGGAGAGTGCCTCTTTCTCTTCTACTGAATCCACAGGCAAAAAATGAAATCTCTAGCAACAAGAAACCAGCAGATGTCAGCAGAGGCTAGATATTTAAAGAGCTCAAGCTCCCATTTCAGCATCAAGGTAAGCAGCTGGATTGATTCTCCACTGCCAAGTTCCTTGCAAGAGTCATCTACACCGGTGCAAAGTACATATCAAACTCTAGCATCTCAGAATAGTTAGTAGCATTTGACCCCACTTTGCACTCATTTTGCTTAGGTGTAAATGACTACACAAGGCACAAAGCTGTGGCGAAACAGGACCGTAGTATTTTAACTTGCGAGCACTGGGTTTATATTTTGAAACTCTTTGAATACGATAACTATTCTTTCCTCCCCCATTTTCACTTGCTCATATCTTTCTGAAACATTCTGCTTTGAATCTGAAACTTTCCAACCCAAGAGTAACTTTTCTGGAACGTGTAAGGAAAACTGTTTCAGTTACTGGGGGACGGAGCGCCTTTTCTGCTTAAAGGGTATCTGAGGCATGAAGGAGACACACTTAACATGCTCTTTACTGTCACAGAATCAGAACTATTAAACAACCTCCTTAAGAAAGGGGTTGATCCTGCTTCCCAAATGCAGCCTGCAGGCAGATCACCAAATGGAACCTTCTCCGGTCAATGGTCATTACACGGCAGGTTTCCAGGGTTGGGGGCTCCTGGGGGTGACGACCCTCGGTTTGCTCTCCCACCAGCGAGCCCTACAGCCTCACAACAGCCAAAACAACCTGGCTCCATGTCACAGAATCATAGATTATCAGGGATGGAAGGGACCACAGGAGGTCATCTAGTCCAACCCCCTGCTCAAAGCAGGACCAACCCCAACTAAATCATCCCAGCCAGGGCTTTATCAAGCCTGACCTTAAACACCTCTAAGGAAGGAGATTCCACCACCTCCCTAGGGAACCCATTCCAGGGCTTCACCCACAGTAACTCACTCAGAGTGGGGCAATGAAGCGGGATGGGCCCGTCTACACAGCTGGGTACCAGGCAGGGACTCTGCAGGTGAACCAGGGTCAGGCCCTACGCCCGGTCCATACAGGATCAAGCTCCAGGCAGGGGCCTGTGCCCAGGCCCTAGAGGGGCAGACGCCAGGCAGGAGCCCGGTCCATAGAGGGTCCGCGCCCGGTCCATACCCCCGTTACCTTGGTGCCCTGCGCGGCCGGCCCCACCAGGCTGACGCGGTGGCCGCGGTGGGCGCCCAGCACCGGGCACAGGGCGCACACGCAGAGCGCGCAGTCGGCGCAGAACAGCTCCAGGGGCCGCTCCCGGTGCTCGGGGCACCAGCGGCCCCGCTCCCGCAGCGCCCGCAGCTCGGCCGCCGCCTCCCCGGCCGGGCCCAGGCGGTGCCCGCGGAAGGCGGGCGCCCCGCCGGGCTCCCCGAGGTGCGGCCGCGCGTGGGCCCCGCAGTAGGAGGCCAGGCAGGTGAGGCAGCTCCACTCCGCCGCGCCGCC